>NC_056731.1:1097902800-1097989606 GCF_019279795.1 Protopterus annectens | reverse complement strand
CCTGCCTGGGGTGTTATGAATTAGTGTGGAAGACTTGCAGGGAACACTTAGCCAGATGAAGGAATGTTCTGTTGGATCACTAACAAAAAAAAATTGAAGTACTCCAAATGTTTGTACTTACATTTGCACTGTTCTCAGTACAGACTACTCCTGTGTAGCTTATTATCTTTTCTTAATATCTATGACAAATAATTGTTAGATTTGCCTGGAAAAATGCTTGTGTTACAGGCTGATCAAAGAAGCAAAGAGACTCCAGTTCTGATACTTATTACAGGACCTGTCACTGGAGACTATTTTGGTAGTAAGTCAAGGAAAACTATCTGGCCAGTTTTTACTGGAAAAGATAAACTCAGTCCAACAAAAGTTAAAATAGCTTAAAGTGAGACAAGAAGGGATACTATGCCCATCTTCACTTGCAGCAGCTTGTAACAAAGAGTAAGCATTCGGGATGTTGGGGTGAGGGACTGGCTTGATGAAAAAAACAACAGAGACAGTATGCTGGGCCAGAGATGGTTACAATATTCAAATATGGCTAGTCAGTCTTTCTGGCTTCATGTAATACTCTGAAGGTGTTCTGTTATCCTGGCCCCCTATTCCAAGACAGATAGCCAGGTCAAACATAAGTATGCAGTTCTGGTTCTGTTGACGCTGGTGGCTAAGATGCCATCACAAAACAAAGAAAAATCAGGTACCCCCATTGGACAGGGGATGGTCCACATAATGAATAACATTTATACAGATGAGAGAGAATCAGGAGTGAGCACGCTGAGCACTGGTTATATTTACTTAAACACTTGGATTTTATTTTCTTAGTGACCCCCTGTGGTCTCATGTTTTGTTGGTTTATAAAGTTCAGTTTTACGGTTTATTTTTATTCATACCCAATGGCATCTTGCAGAAGTATTAGAATTCCAAAGCTCACATGCATGGTTATGCAATTTTGTTATAAGAATGTCAGAAATGTTATGCTGTACGCTGGACTGCACCTGACTGTAAAACTTTGTGGACCATGATCAAATCAAAACACTCATTTGCCTCTAAAAAAGGCCACCATTCAGTTGAGAAATTCCAACATCATCAAATTAAGGGGCAACGAACAGGTGTTTGGCAGATTGTCTGGATTATCTTTTCCCATTCAGTTTCTTGAAAATGAGGGTCAAAGAGTTTTTCTATATCTAGATGTTCATTTAAAAACCACCCTGTGACGACTGGGGAGAGATGGGCGAAGGCTGCTAGCCTAGTCAAATAGAATTTGATATCTAATTCTGGCATTTGTAAATAAAAGTAAAATACAGGCATGTTTTCTTGATAATAAATGTAAAATACAGGCATGTTTCTTGAGTATAAAGAAAACACTGTGAAATGTGAACTTCAAGATTGTTACAACACTGCCCCCTTGCTGTAGGGAAAAACTAAGTCAAGACTTTCAAATCTGTCTTTTGAAAATGAAATCATTTTATGACATTCTTCGATCTTTAAAGTTGGTTCCGGTCAGGCTGGCTGGGGACATTCCGTCTATTGTGTTAACTAAGGACTAATTGCTAGAGTGTATATGTGAAATGCCTTTTAGTGTTGTATTCTCCTGTGCAGGTGTTAGCTTGCTAAATAATGTAAATGAGGTCTCTGTTGGCCTGGGAACTCAGAGTAGGTGTCAAGATGATGCAATGTGAATACTGGGAAAACCTAAGTGTCAAAAATGATGTAATCTGGGGAGGACCCAGAGACATGTTTGTTAGTGATGTTTTATAAACTGTGTCTCAGAGAGAGATATAAAGCATTTTGATCTTGATATCCAACTTACCAGCACTCTGCGTATGCTCACATGTACGTTTTTAGCTCTGTGATTTATAGGAATAGTTAAAGCTAGTAAAGACTGATTAGGTATTTTCATTTGAAATCAGACCTGTCCTACTGTATTATTTTAAGTTTCTGTGCGATCTCTGAACTCTTAGATATCTCTGTGGTGTAGTAGTTTTTTTTGTGTTTTAATTATTTATTATTAAATATTTTTAAAACCTTCTACCTGTGGCTGGTTTGTGTAGAAATAAGCTCTAGAGTACATTGCATATTTATAGAGTTTATTGTAATAGGCCACTCTGATAAGCCGTAGACTGTATAGTCACATTACCACTGGATAATAATATTGAAAAGTAATAATTGGACACAATTTTAAGGGCCTTTTAGTAGCTTATATTATTAACTGGGTGGTGGCAGTAATTACTACTGTAGAGTCTGGGTAAAAGGGCACATCTGGATAATCTGTGCCAGCCTTTCCCAGGAGAGTCTGTGAAGTTGTACAAATACTTATCTCAAAGTGTGTGTGTTGTGTCAGCTACTTGGCAGGGACACAAAGCACTGGTTGAACAGACAGGGTACTGGAGGTTCTAGCTTGCCCAGTTAGGCTGAGACCTGGACCCTATAGCTGTGCCAGTGGGGAGTCTTATTGGGGACCTGGTGAGCAAGGGAGCAGCCAGCCCCAGACTGACTGTGATCTCTGTGTGCACTTAAGGGAAATCGTACTTTACTGTGTGCATTAGTTATCCTTTCCCCTTCTAGGAGACGACATCCTTGGTGTTAGTGGTAAGGATTGAGACTTCTTGATTGCTGGGTCAGGGCACGGTTGTCACATACCCTCTAAAGTATTTAAATAATGTCAGACTCTGCATGGGAGCATATGTTGTGTACAGCAATGGATTCTTCATATATTTCAATCAAAATTGAATACAGACCTTCACAAAGCTTTTATTAACTTATTACAGCCAAGTGACACTGCCAGGTGCTTCTGCAGTTGCATCCTATGATGCCTCTAGGCGTCAAACATTGTTTTTTCATATATGTATTAGTAATTTCAAAACCAGTGCTACATACAAAGTACTGAAAGATTTCATCTTAAAGCTTACACAATGGCAAACACAATTGTACTGATATTTAACACTGTCTAGTGCAGGTAAAGAGATATCGTTCATGCAGTATTTATATTGTCATGAACTTAATGCTTTTCTACATATTTCTACAATCAGGTAGCACAAACAGAAATGTTTAGCCTCATATGAATGCTCTCAGCTGAAAGAGCAAAATACTGCTGACAGTATGTGTATAAGTTGAGTGGTTGCCTAAATATTTTAAGTGGTTTACAAAATATTACAAACGCGATAGTTATTTTTACTGTAACTTATAAATTCAACTTTAAAAACAGAACCTAAAGAATACTACCACTGCAAAAATAGTTTGTGCTGAAGAGTTTACCATGTACACTTCTTTAGCAACCCCTACAGTTCCAAAGATATGAACATTTGCTTGACATGTGAGGACGTAAGTTGATTCTATCAAAAGGCTTAGGCAGTTTTTTCTTGTTCATATTGTTCTTTTTTACGCTCACAATTTTCTAAATACAATTATTGTCATGATCAATTTGTTTAGTTAAAATCTAATTGGCATTAGGCACTGCCCACTGGAAGTTGCACTGCAAACTTCCAAAGCTCCACTGAAGGAAATGAGTTAAATCATGGAGCAGGATGCATCCAAAGACTTTTAATGTATGCATTCTTGCACATGTATGGTTGTTTATCCAGAGTATATGAATGCAACCACACTCGACACATCTATGTCACTTAAGTTCACAAACAGGCTGCACAGATTAACCAATGAGGCCAATATACCTTTTGACACTTTACACACCCCCATACCATACTGAAACAGTAAGAAAAGGAAAATCAGCAAAATACTTTCACACCCACAAGTAAGGGCTCTGTTATAAACTATGCATGTATTTTACTCATTTTCCAGCAGCATCTACCCTGCAAAGACATCCAAATACAGTGCAGGAACATTTGATGAAATGTTTCGTTAATCTCCCAGCAGTCCTAGATGCATGTATTTTTTTTTTTTTTTTAAGAGTGTCATTAGGAAGGTCTTGAGCTGTGTTATACTATTTGTTGGAAGATGTCCTCTTGACAATGCACCATGTGCACCTGAAAGTTAATAGCAAATATCCTTAAGTGGTAGTCCGGATAGAGAGATGTTAAAAATCAGCAAGCAAAGGGGAATAGTATTGCTAGAATTGAATTTATCCTCAAGTCTTGGTAAGTACCTTCATGAGGTGGAACCTGATTTTACAAAATCTCACTAAAAATGGCACTGATAGACTGTATTTTATATAGCATAAATCATAGACAGAAGTAGGCTAAAAAAAAGACAACTAGGTGTACAAATCCCAGGATAAAAAAGTCCCAATCCTAGTAGACTCACTGGTGCCAGGACTGCAAAAAAATGACAGTGTAAAATCCACACAGAAACATTCCCATAAGAGGGTTAGGCCAGGGTCAGGGGGAGGATAGCCCCCACCTTAGTCCACAAAAACTGACAGGCCAAAAAGAGCCATAAAGACAACAGAGTGGTCTATTGAGAAGAAGAAAGAAATTATACATTGTTACTATTATGCAAGAAGCCAGGAATTTCTTACTGGAAGATATTCAAAAAGATTGAGAGAAATTGGTGGAAGGTAAAATACTTGCACAAGAAAAAAAAAAGCTGTCAAAAGCTTCAATTGCAAATTTGTGTTCATTAATACAACAGATTCAGGAAAAATATTATATAGACTAAGAAACCTTGTGCTGTTTGGAAAAAAGAAGCAACTGAGGGGGGTACAAAAATATAAATGACAAAACCTAGACATTTTTGAAAAGTATAAAAAAGAAACAGACATGGGAAAGAAAGAAAAAGTCTGATATGGTGTAATATTTATGCAAAGGAAAAAGCCAAAACTAATTAATACAAAAAAGCATCTCCAAAGGTACTTTAACAGAAATACAGGCAAAGGCACCCAGATATGGAAAAGTTCACAATACAAAAATTAAGACTACAAAGGGAGAACGCAGAACAGAAGATTAGTAAATCAGAAATTACACTAATATAAGCCGAAGTTATGGAATACCTGCAAAGTGGAGGATTTAGTGTAGAAAGTCTAACACGGATTATGTCAAAGCATGATGGAACAATGAGTCCCCAAAGTAAGAACAAACAGGTGGAACAGGAGACATCTGAAGAAGTAATATGGACATGGAAAAGAAAAAGAAAAGGAGATGCAATATGGTGAAATATTTATGCAAATGAGAAAGCAAAACTAATAAGCACAATAAAAGCAACACCAAAGACATCTGAAGAGAAATACAGGCAAAGGCATCCGGATATGAGAAATTTTACAATACAAAAAATAAAAAAGCAAAGGGGGAAGGTAGAAAATAGAATTAATAATGGAAAAGTTGAAGAAACAGAAACTAAAGCTATGGATTACCTATTAATGGAAAAGTTGAAGAAACAGAAACTGAAGCTATGGATTACCTGTGAAGTGAAGGATTCAGTATAGAAAATCCAACTCCGGTACAGCACAGCATGATGAACAGGTGAAACGGGCAGTGTCTGCTCAGCTGCCACATAAAAAATACTTTGGGGCTTTTAGGAGGCAACCAGTACAAAAGTTCAGAAGTAGTTGCACAGCAAAGAGGACACAGTGGCATCAATGTTGTGGAGTGATAGGCCAGTGAGTTCCCATATGAAAGAGCAACTGATGATGCAGCTGAAAAGAATGTCTCACAAAGATGTTCAGGAACGTTCTGTAGAATGCCCGCAGGAAACTGAGAACAAACAATGTACCCTCAGTTTAGAAGAAAATGCTCTAAGGGAAGAGTTGGTTGATTTAACACAGGTGGATAGACATTAAGATGGATGAAAGAAACAGTCAGCAGAAAGTCAACACCCAATATGTTAGAAGTCTGACAAAACAAATGAAAACAGTAATCAAGACTATTAACAGAAATTCGTGTGACACAACAGAAGTAAACAGGATATATTACTGTGCAGCTAAATTAATAACATATAAAAGTCTTACCAGAAAAATACAGGGCAATAACAGAAGAGAAGGGAAGAAATCAACCATCAAACAGAGAAAACTATAAAGGAATTAAGAAGTGTCACTGTTAGAAATGTATACAAGAGGGAACAGATCAACAAATACTTAGAAAGCTAAACATAAAAAAAGAAACATGCATTATTAGAACAGACCAGGATCCAACATACACCATTGCAAATAATAAACTAAAGACATCAGTATAAGCAGAAAAACTTAGAAGATATCAGTAAGTATTAAGAAAAAAGTACAAAATACTCACTTCATTGAGGGCCCAAAAATGTTTTATAGAAAACTGGGAAACAAAGCAAAAGGAACAGAAAAACATCACCAAACAAGAAAAAAAAGGGACATTCTGAAGAAATTTCTATGAAGACTCCATGGAACATTATAAAAATGCTGAATGGATAGAAGTAGTAAAAGAAACAGTTAAGAAGTTCAAATGTACAAGATATGGACTGGGACAAAGTAATGGTCAGAGAAATTGAAACAAAATTAAGAAAAGCTCCTAAATGGAAAACCCCAAGCCCAGAGGTACTATCTAACTTCTGACTAAAAGTATTAACATCCTTACATGAAGTCTTAGCCCAGAGTAAGAACTACTTATATGCGCACTCCAAACACACAGAAATCTAGTTAACAGGAAAAAACATACTACTCCTTAAGCGTGAACCTGCAAGCTATCCTAAAAACTACAGACCAGTAAACTGCCTTCCCACAATGCAACTCTGTCTGCATCAATTCCAGTGCAGTCATTTAGAAGAAAACTCAATTATGGCAATAGAATAAACGGATAGGAAAAGAAAGTAATCTGGAATGAAGGATCACTTGCTGTTAAAGTCATAACGGAGAACTGCAAAAAGAAGTATCATCTAAGCATGGCATGGATAGCTTGCAAAAACATTTGACAGCATCCCACATTCATGGGTAAAGAAGTACTTGCAGATGGACTGCATACGTATCTGCTGACATCACCAGATCCAAACATAGGGAAAGTTTTAAAACATGAGAAGTCTAAGATGACTTCCCTGCTTGGTTTAGCAGAAGGATAACCGTGTCAAGTGGGAATGGAAATCAAACTGGAAGTAGATTAAAGTCAGGCAACAACTGAACATGCCAAAAAAAAAAAACAAATGAAAGAATATAAGGAGAAGGATCAGATGAGAAGGCAAGAAATGTGTACAAGACATACAGTTGCAAGAACACAAAATTCCTGAAACAACCTAATATTGATGAAGATCTGATGCAGGAATGGTTAAGGAGAGGTGAATTTAAACCAAAAGATGAAAGGGTAATACTGGTAGCCCAGAAAACTGGACAACATACACAATGGTTTACAAAGTCCACTGAACATGTGGGAGAAACAGATAAATGCAGGTTCTGTAAAACAAGAACTAGAAACAATCCCACATCTTTCTTCTGGGTGTAATACGCAAACGGCAGAGGGCCTGTATACTGAAAGGCATAATAATAACAATGTGGCAAGACTGTTACATTGGGGATTGTGCACACATTACAATACGGAAGTAGCTGAGAAGCACTGGAAACAACAGCCACAAAGCATTACAGAGAATGATGAAGTTTATCACTTGGGATCACCCCTAAACAAATATTCAGAAAACAGATGTGAGAAAAACAGTTATAATAGCCCATGGAAAGAAGAAAAAGTAACATTGATCACTGAAATTTCTACACCCAGTGATTACAGTGTCTTACATAAGACACAAAGTCATAAAATACCAAGATTTGCAACAGAAATTAAGGCAATGTGGAAGGATTCCTAGAGAGTTCAAAAAGTAGTAGGAGCAATGGGTCTTATAAAAAATACTTTACAATTGTATTTAGATATGCTACTAAAACATGTAACCCCATATGAACTCCAGCAGGAGTAAATTCTGGGCATATGGGAAACTGAAATAAGTGAACTTTAGTACATTACAGTGTGAAAACAAAGTTCTAGTGTATAGTTTCATACACTGTAAAGAAAGTACAGTTGTGTACACTTACCATAAATGTAGATGTTAGAGTGTCTTCACTGTTGCAGTCATGACTGTAGGGTTCTCCCCTGCCGGCAGGCAGTCCTCTGTCGGCCAGAATCCCAAAGTCTGGGTCTGGCGTCGGCTGTTCAGCCTTGCTCCCTGACGTCAGAGCGCCATGAGTACAAAGCTGACAGCCGACGCCATGTTCTCCAGTTTTTCTTGCCCCAGTTGTCAGAAGTTCCAAAATGGGTAAGGTCCCATACCCTTTGCAAATACACCTCAGAAGAAGGGTGAAAAAAGGAACCACACAAAAGAAAAAATAAGAGGGGACAGGAGGGAGGGAAACCCAGACTGCAACAGTGAAGACACTCTAACATCTACATTTATGGTAGGTGTACACAACTGTACTATGTTTATCGTGTTTCACTGTTGCAGTCATGACTGTAGGGTAGAATCCCAAAGCAGAAAGAAAGGGAGATGGTCATAAAGTAGAGGGGGCGGCTATAAGGCCCTGCAAGACTGCAGAAGCAAAGCCTGCCCTAGACTTAGAGTAGAGAGGTAGATTGTAGTGCTTGGGAAAAGTATGCACTGAACTCCAAGTTGCAGCTTCCAAAATGTCTTTGGTAGGAACTCCCCAGAGGAAGGCAGCTGAAGTGGCAGCAGCTCTGGTAGAGTGAGTCCTTATACTCCCTGGGATTTGCTTTCCATGGTGTGAATAGCAAAATCTGATTCCATGAGCAATCCATTTAGAAATGGTCTGTTTTGAAATGGCTTTACCTCGGGAACTTGAAGCATAAGAAACAAACAATTGCTCTGATTTCCTGATGTCCTTGGTTCTGTCCAGGTAAAAATGTAGTTGTCTGTGTACATCCAAGGAATGTAAGATCCTTTCCCCTTTATTTTGAGGAGTGGGGAAAAAAGTTGGCAAGTGAATAGTTTGATTTAAAGCCACTTTGGAAACCACCTTAGGCATGAAAGTAGGACTAATCCTTAAAGACACCCTGTCTTGATGAAAAATAATATAAGGTTCCACAGCCATAAGAGCTTGCAACTCTGAAACCCTCCTGGCAGAGGTCAGAGCTAACAGGATGGCTGTCTTCCAAGATAAAAACTTGATGTCAGATGAGGCAGCAGGCTCAAAAGGAGGTAAGGTGAGCTTTTCCAAAACATAGTTGAGATCCCAAGCAGGAATGGGAGGAGATCTAGGGGGCCTTAAGTTCTTAGCTCCTCTGAGAAATTGTCTCATGAGCTGGTGGGAAAAGATAGGAGGGTCTGTATTATAATGAGCAGAAATAGCAGAGGCGTGTATCTTTATGGAAGAGAAAGAGAGACCCTTATGTAAGAGGTCTGACAGGTAAAGTAAAATCTGAGGAATATTAGGAATAAGAGGATCCGAATCCTGAGCCTGCATCCAGGAACAAAATCTTTTCCATTTTCCTGCATAAGATTTTCTAGTGCTAGGACGTCTGGCTTCTAAAATGACATCCATAACCTGCTTGGGTAGGAGAGAATGAATCAAAGATCCTGGATTAACCAGGCCGCCAGGCTGAGAGTTTTGACATGGGAGTGTAGAATCTGACCCTGGTGTTGGGACAGAAGGTTCGGAATCTGTGGTAAAACCCAGGGTGGCTCTAGACAAAGGTTTCTCAGTGTTGGGTACCAAAACTGTCGAGGCCAATTTGGGGCCAGCAAGATTATCATCTTGGGCTTGTCCTGCTTGATCTTTAGTAATACCCGTGGAAGAAGAGGAAGAGGCGGAAAGCATATCCCAAGAGGTTTCTCCAACTGAATGATAGAGCATCCACTTTCCAAGCTTGATCGTGGAAAGTCCTGGTGCAAAAAATTTGTAGTCGAAGATTGAGGTGGGATGCAAAGAGGTCTATGTGAGGACATCCCCAGACTGCTGTAATCATCTTGAATATTTCGGAGTCCAACATCCATTTGTGTGGATCCGAAAGGTTTCTGCTCAGACTGTCTGCCAGGAAGTTTTGCTTCCCTGGTAGAAACTGTGCTTGAAGGTCCAGATTGCAAGCTAGAGCCGTGTTCCAAAGATCCATGGCTAGTCTGCAAAGGGGGTAGGAATGAGATCCCCCTTGCTTGTTTATGTACCACATAACTGTGGTGTTGTCTGTCCGTATCAGTAGTTGTCCTGGTTGTAGAAGATTCCTGAAGGCCAATAGAGCCTTCTGAATGGCTAACATTTCCTTTAAATTGATATGTAGGTGCTTCTGATCCTTTGTCCAAAGGCCCTGCAGACAGTTGCCCTGAAAATGGGCTCTCCCCATGCATAATATGAGGCGTCCGTGGTTAGAATCTGAGTGGCAGGAGGCAGACAGAAGGGTTTTCCTTTGTTTAGAGTACATGCCTTGGACCACCAAAGGAATTCCTTTTGAAGACAAGGCAGGACGGAGATCAGTATGTCTAGACTGTGACAATGCTGAGACCATACACTTTTTAGGTACCACTGTATTTTCCTCATATGTAGTCTTGCATATGGTATGAGAAGGATGCAGAAGGCCATGTAACCCAGAGCCTGCAGGAATCTCCTTGCAGATAGCGGAGTTGTAGTTGCCAAGGTTTTGAAAGTTGAAGCCAGCTGTAACTGTTTTTCATATGTCAGAAATGCCATCTGGGTTGTGTTTAGAGAAGCGCCCAGAAAAATTATCTGTTGTGAGGGTGTCAAATTTGACTTTATGTTTACAGTGAATCCCAGGAACTTGAGAAGATTCTGAACAAACTGTAGATGCTGGAGTAAGACATCCTTGCTGTCTGCCTGAATAAGACAGTCGTCCAGATAAGGGTAAATTTGAATTCCCTTGAGTCTGCAATAAGCTACTACTGGAGCCAAGCACTTGGTAAAGACCCTGGGCGCAGTAGACAATCCAAAGGGCAGCGGAGAGAATTGGTAGTGCCTCGACCCTGCCTTCAACCTGAGGTATTTTCTGCGTTCCTGTCTGATGGGAATGTGTAAATATGCTTCTTTTAAATCCAAAGTTACCATCCATGCATTTTTGGTCAGCATTGACCGTAGCTGCTGTAGAGTAAGCATCTTGAAGTTTGGTATCTCTAGAAAAGTGTTCAAGACTGACAGATCCAGAATGGGTCTCCATGAATTTTGCTTCCTGGGGACTAGAAAGAGCCTTGAGTAAAAACCTTGTTCCATCTCTGAAAGTGGAACTAGTTCTATGGCTTTCATAGCCAAGAGAGCTTCCACCTGGTTTAATGCCTCTGACCACTGATGTTTTGGAAGATCTGGCCATCCGCTTGGCCTTGGTGGGGTATGAAAATGGAATTTGTAACCTCTTGAAACCACATCCAGAACCCACTTGTCTTGGGTTATACGAGTCCAATTTAGATGAAAAAGAGAGAGTTTTCCTCAGAGAGGGGCTTTCAGGCAAGAAGTTCCTACAGCCCAACAGAGGGAGTCATTGAGTCTATTTTCTATGAGCTTGCGACCGGTCTTCTCCTCCCCTAGGGGTGGAAGCAGTCCACTGTCTTGGTCTACAAGAGGCTTGCGTTTGAGGCCTACCTCAGGGGCGTCTATATCTACCCCTCTGAGGCCTGTCTGAATTGGGAAAGGTTCAATTTTTTGTAGGCCAATTCCTGCTAAATCTGGATGGCTGTACTTGTAAGAAATCTTTAACTGTTTGCATGGACTTTGCCTTGTCCTCCATCTTTTTAATCACGTCTTCAGCTTTAGATCCAAATAAAACATTATGCTGAACAGGAGCATCCAATAATTTAGCCTTTACCTGATCTGGCAAATTTTGTTCCTTTAACCATGCATGCCTTCTAATTACTGTGCCAGAGGCAGCAGCCCTACAAGAAGCCTCCAAGGCATGAAATCCACAGTGTAAACCAACTTGTTCAGTGGCATGCAATAAGCCATGTAGTTCCTTATCTGCACAGGCGGAAATGGAAGTTAGCTTTTGCTTTAAAACAGACAGGAGAAATTGCTGGTATTTCAGCATATGAAACTGACAGTTTAAAGCCCTAATAGATAAAGTAGCAGAAGTGTACACTTTTTTGCCCCATCTTTCTAAAGATCTGGAATCCGTCTCAGTGGGAATGGGGTTTTTAGCAGAAGAGGCCTTAACGCCCTTAGGACCCTGAGAAATGGTTTCAGGGTCAGCAGTAGGGTTCTTGAATAAAACTGGTGGGAATCAGGAACCCTATAGTATCTGTCTGGCTTAACAGGAGCTGGAGAAAAAGAGTCAGGAGTTAAGTTAGCCTCCGAAAAAGCATCATCCACAATATCCAAAATAGGAGGAATAGCCAGGGGCCTATGTTGGGGAAGAAGAAGAAAATCCCTTAGTCTTTTCTTAGATTCCGAGTACTCCTGTCCTTCCCAGTGGAAATGTTCCTTCATTTCATGCAAAGTTTCCCCAAAACAGAAATCCTCAGGGGGAGAAGCTGAAGGAATGGATTCCTCAGCATCAGAATCCTCATAAGGAGGGAAAGAATATTCCTGGTCAGAAGAAGAAACAGAAGCCTGATCAGAGGAGTCGTAATAAACTTCCTGCCTTGGCCTTTTATCTGGAGGGGGATGTGAACCCCTAATCATAGTAAGTAAGTCCTCCACCATTTTAAGTAACTGTTTCTGAGACTTGGGAGCCGGATTAGAAGAGGCCTGGGTTGCAGTCTTTGATTTGGAAGGAGTCTTAGCCTTTGTCTTTATAAGAAGCTGAGTAGGCCTGAAAACCCCTTCGGAAGCCGGTACCTGCACAGCGGCTCTGGACCCATCCGAAGGAGCATTGTCCAAAGGTCCAACTGAAATATTCAAAGGCCTAGTTGGCTCCTCGTGGGAGTCTGTTTCGGCTATCGGTTCCAAAAAGGCCGACGACAGGGGCTGCAAAAGTGCCTCACTGACGCCGGCTGAACCTGAAGCTGGCTCCGCTTGTGTGATATCGTCTGATTTGGACCTCGGAGGCCTGTCTTTGTCCTTGCGTCGTTTGTGAACTCCGGTAGCTGGAACCGTATCCGACGACATTTTGTAATTAAAACGCCTACCGAAGTAATGAAAAGCAAAATCGTACCTTCGTTTAATAGTACGTCGATTGAACCTAGCACAAAACCGACAACTAGCTACGTCGTGGTCAAAGCCTAAGCAAGAAAAACAGTAAAAATGAAAATCCTTATGAGGTATTTGCTTCCCACATGAAATACAATTATTAACTTTTTCTGACATCGGACTGGAGCAAGAAAAGAGTTTCCCCAACGGGGTACTTAGCTTTGAGTAGGAGAAGAAAATCTTCGGACTGAAGTTTGATTAGAAAAAATTGTCAGGAGTCAGCTGACCGGCACTTGCGAACTGCTATCACGGCACGGCCAAGACTGGAGAACATGGCGTCGGCTGTCAGCTTTGTACTCCTGGCGCTCTGACGTCAGGGAGCAAGGCTGAACAGCCGACGCCGGACCCAGACTTTGGGATTCTGGCCAACCGAGGACTGCCTGCTGGCAGGGGAGAACCCTACAGTCATAACTGCAACAGTGAAACATGATGAACATTTCATGCAGCACTGGTGATGAGCTGAATATGAAAGTGAAACAACTGTCAGATAATTTTCATATAACAGTATCTGGTGGTTAAAACAGCCTTGTTTATGAAATTATAACTACTGTGCTGCAAGGTTTATGTCTAATTCTGTTTAAGTACAACCGTTTTACTGCTAAGTGCATATTCATGTAAGGATAGTTGGTCAATTATTGTAATGGTGCATGCATGCTTTACAGACTTTTTAGCCTACCCTTTTGGGGGCACCTATCATCTGGGGCAAGAAAAATTGAAGAAAATGGCGTCGGCTGCATCTTTTATACTCCTGGCGCACTGATGTCAGGGAGGAGGCGACAGCAACCAACGTCGGACCTAGACTTTGGAATTCAGGCCGACTGCAGGTAGCCTGCTAGCAGGATAACCCAATTGTAATGACTGCAACAGTGAAACACGATGAACATCATACTGCTACTGGATAGAATAAATAGAAAAGGTGGAGGAGTAGCTATCCTTTACCCTGACCATCTCACAGTAAACTCTTCTAACACCTCTCTAGCTCCTTTCCCCTCTGCTGAAATTCTGTCAGTTAATGTAATTCTCAACAACCATTGTACCTTAACTGTTGCCTCCATATACATACCTCCTGGTGAAATCTCCCTCCTTGGTTCTCAGATAACATTACTACAGAAACAACCATCCTAGGGGATGTCAACATAAATTGGCATCACTTTAAAACAGACTCCCCTAGTCAAAGTATAAACCTTTATGGCTTCACACAGGTCATTTCAACTCCAACCCACCTAAATAAACTCTCAAACTCACACTCCGTTATCGAGTGGATACTAGTATCTCATCCCAATAAATACTATAAACCCGAATCACTATCTGATTCTCTTAGTGGCCATGCCCCTATCAGAGTACTTAGATAAACATCCCATACTACTAGTATTCACAAATATAAAACTTTCTGTAATCGACCAACTTCAACCCAGAATACTTAAATAGCCTCCTATCCTCCATTAACTGGTCTTTACTCTTTTCACTGCCTCTTAATGATGCTGTAATACACTTCAACTTTCTTGTATTATAATATTCTCAATACTCTTGCCCCTCTTTGAACAAGAGTTAAATCTCAAATCTCCCCTTGGCTTACCAACACCACTCGTTTCTTTATCCAAGATCTTGCATGGAAAAAATGGACCAAATCAAAATCTCCTTCAGACTTACAAAAATATAAAGAACTTAGAAATAAAACTAAAAAAAAGATACCATCTGATAAAACAAACTTCTACTCACAATCCACCTCTAATCACAACAGTAATGCTATGGACTTCTGGAAGTCAATTAACCACATATTACATCCAGGTAACCCATCATCTCCTAAACTTGATCCTAACATGTCTCCCACTGAAATAGCCACCCAGTTCAATTCCTTTTTCATTAACACCATCAGTAAATTACTGCCTTCTAGCTCCAGATCTCTTCCCAACTCCACCCTTGCTTCTGATTTGTCTAGCCCTCACTCTGAAAAACATCCCAATCCCCAAAAATACACCTTCCCTTCAACCTGCATCAACTGCCTATATCAAAAAACTTCTTCAGAACCTAAAGCCAGGCTCTCCATCTGCTGACAACGTGCCACCATACTTCTTAAAAATAGCCACCTGTTCCATTGCGTACCCCATATCTATTCTGATAAATCGCTCACTGTCTGAATTTACTATTCCATCTATCTGGAAAAAAATCTATATTATCCCCATCCATAAAGGAGGAAAATCTACAGAAATTTCCAATTTTAGGCCTACAGCTACTCTCTCCACTCTCAAAAATCATGGAAAAATGTGTCCATGCACAATTATTACTCCACCTATTACTAGAAAACCTTTTAACACCTATTCAGCATGGTTTTCGACCGAACCATAGTACTTCCACCATTCTCATTGCTTTTACCAATTCAGTTGTGCAATCCAGAGTCAATAAACTAGTCTCTTGCCTATTCCTGGACTTATCTGAGGCATATGATACTGTGTCCCATCCTTTGCTCATTTCGCTACAGAACTCTAACTCCTAATACCTTTTTCACTCAATTTCTCCACTACTCATTTACCTCCCTCCCTTCTTTTCACATTTAGCTTATTCCCCTTTGTCAGATTTCACTTGATTCTAATAACTATTACTACTCTCCTCTTTTATTTACAAATTAAAAAAAAATCTCTAATTTTCCCTCTTTTATCCATAGCCATACCTTTACTATCACCTGCTCTCCCTATCAACTTCCCCTCTGCTTCTGATTACTGATGTACATGATTTTGCCTGTAACTACTAAGATACAGTACCTCTACACTCTTTTCTTAAACTCTTTGAGTTAATTGTCATTACTTCCTCTCTATATGGTGAAGTCCTTATGTATTGGTGATATATGAAAGACTTTAATATTTGGTTTTATTACCTTTTTTGTAGATAACACCTTTAAACTCTCATGTTACAACTGTGAATCCAAGCATTGTAATGCATGTTTATATTACCTCATGCATACTGTATCGTTTGTAATACTTTGTGGAGCTTTTCTCCCCGGGCCTCTGCTGAAAAAGGGCACAAGCACAGTCAGTCATTCTCGGTCAACAAATGTCAAATAAATAAATACTGCTGGTTCTGAGAAGAGCAACTTCTGTTAACATCAATGATTGAAACAATACTAATTTTATGAACTTTAATAATACTTGACTTAGGAATGGGGTCCATTCCTACCATGGTACTATAAACTCAAAAGACTTACAGAAACTAAACAGCAAGAAGAGGTAAAAGTTCCTTTTGCCAAACCAGCATGAGGCTCTATTTTCTTCATTAGCAGAGTAGTGGGTACAGAAGTACAGTTGTGTAAAATCTTACCATAACAGTAGATGCCCTTCTCTTCACTGCTGCAGTATTTTTAACCTTGGGGATCTCCTGCCAAGAATAACCCAACAACCGGCCAGTATACCAAAGCTTGTATGCACCGTACATCACACATATGCCCCCTGCACAGGGCGTAGGGCATAAAGTGGTGTGTGGATGCAGTTACCCAGAAATGAACTGGCTCAGTAGAAAAGTCTTCATCAAACAAAAGGAAGCTATACACATCCAAGGGGAGAAAATGCAGAAAAAAAGGGGGACCCATGTTCAGGAGGGTAACCAAATCAAAACCCAAAAGAAAAGGGAGGATGGGATGGGGGGAGGGAGGAAGTGAATACTGCAATAGTGAAGAGAAGGACATCTACTTTTATGGTAAGATTTTATACACATGTACTATATACCTTAGGAAGAGTAAAAAAGCTCAGGAAAAGCAGTGGGAAATGCAAGGCTGGGAAGAGCCCTCAACAAACCTATGCAGGATGGTCCTAACAAAACCTGCTTTGGCCCTAAAAAACATATCCAATTTATAATGCTTAGTAAAGGTATACACTGAGGACCAAGTAGTAGTTTCAAGGATGAAATTTGTGTCCAACCCTTGAAGAAAGCACCAGAAGTAGTAACAGGCCTAGTGGAATCAGCTCTGACTGAAGTAGACAGGCACTTATCATGAAAGGAATAACAAAAGGAAATGGCCTTAGATATCCAGGAGGTGATGGTTTGCCTGTAAAACAGCTAAACCCAAGGTCCTGGGATGAAATGAAACAAAAAGCTGGTCAGACGTATGAATGGCCTTAGTTTTATCAAAATAATACCAGAGCTGTCTATTCTAATTCAAGGTATGCAGGACCCTCTCACTAACAGACCGTGGAGACAGAAATAAGAGAGGGAGTTGTACTGCCTGACTTAATGACAACTCATTAACAACCTTGGGCATACAAGAAGTATTAGTATGAAAAGATGCCCGGTCTCTGTGGAAAAAACAAAAAAGGAAAAATGGCCATAAGTGCTTGAAGCTTAAGAACCCTTCAAGCAGAAGAGCAAACAAGACAGTCTTTCAGGAACAGTGCTGCATAGAAGCTGAAACTGCAGGCTAGAAGGAGCCTGAATCAATTTTTCTAAAACAAAATTAAGTTTCCAAGGAGGAGGAACAGGCTTCCTCAGGGGCTTAAGATGCAGGACTCCTTTAAGAAATTGCTTAACCTCAAAATGAGAAGCCAAAGGAGGATTCAAGGGCAGACACAAATAGATGACAAGTGGGCATTCACAGAAAAATAGGCCACGAGATTGGAGCATCTCATACAAATAAGACAGAACCAGAAAGACATTCACTGAAAAAGGGTCCTGGCTACGATGTATGGCACCAGACAGAAAACTGGACATACAAGACTTTTTGGTTGCAGGTTTTCTTGTCTCCTGTAAAATCCTGAGCACGTCCTCAGAAAAGAGGTGGCTAAAAGGGATCAAAATCTCATCACCCACAGTGTCAGTTAAGACCGGACAAGTGAGGATGGATGAGTGCCCTCTTGTCCTTTGTCAGGAGATCCAATCAGGGAGGTAATTTGTGATGACTGCCCCTGGCCAGATGCATTAACAGGGGGAACCAGTGCTGTCTCAGCCAAAAGGGAATCACTATCAAGATTTTTTGGAGAGTCCAGTTGAACATTCTGCAAGACTCTTGGAAGTAGAGGAAGAGAATGGACAGCATAGAGAAACATTCCCTTTCCAAGGGAAAGAAATGGTGTCTGTCTTCCACTCCAGATGGCATGGCACTCTGGAACAGGAAAGAGTGAGCTGCCTGTTCAGAGATGAGGCAAAAAGATCTACCTGAGGAATACTCTATTGATACACTATGTCCAGAAATACGTCTCTGTGGAGCATCCACTCATAAGCCTGTGTTGTGGACCTACGCAAAGAGTCTACCACTAGACGATGCAAAGAAGATAAGACTTTCTGGCTCCCTGCTTATTGACATACCATATTACTGTGGTGTTGTCTGTGCAAACCTTCAGGGGGCCTGGAGAAAGCATGTGGTAAAAGGCCTGAAGGGCCAGAATCAGAGTTCTCCTCTTTTTGATGTTGATGTGGTCTGACGTCTGATGGAGGGGCCACAGACCCTGAACTTTCAGGTGACCACAGGAAGCACTGCACCCCATGTCTGAAATGTCAGACAACTGCGCTTGGGAACGAACCGGAGCGTAAAAGGGCAGTCCTGTGTTGAGGGTTCATTTGCTGAATCCACCAACTGATTTCCCTTCTTTAGACATGGAGAGGCACTCTAAAATCCAGAGGGAGGCAATGCGGAAGCCAAGCTGACCTGAGGTACCACTGAAGCTTCCACATATGCAGTCTGCCAGAGGGAGCATTGGAATCCAAGAGGCCATGAACCCTATGGCTTGAAGAAACTTACTGGGTGGAATGGCAAAGTAGAAGACGAAGCGACTGAAAGAAAACTGTCAAGGACAAAACCTCTGCATGTGGAAGATAGGTCAGCACTGGCACTGTCTGAATCCTGCAGCCCAGATACATATGATCCCAAGAGGAGTCTGGACATACTTTTAGAAGTTGATAGTGTACCCCAGACTTTGAAAAAGAGATATAGTGAACTCCAGAGCCGCCTGTAACAGGAAACCGGAAAAAGGAGACTGAAGCAACGAGTAGTCTAGATAAGGAAAAATCTGAATGCTTTGGAGTCTGCAAAAAGCTCACAGGAGCAAGGCATCCTCTGAATACCCTTGGGACAACAGAGAGGCCAAAAGGCAAAGCACAGAATCAAACATGACCGGAAGAAACTGAGAAACACAAAAACTTTCTGAAAAGAGGGTAAGGACACCAGAAAAGCCTGAGGCAGCAACAGAGAAAAGAGGGTTTGAAGAGAAAGCATCCAAAAGGAAGGAAAATTAAGAAAAGTGTTGAGGAAGGAAAGATCCAGAATAGGCCTCCAAGCGTCCTCCTTTCGAGGAACCAGAAACATTCTGGAATAGAATCCCTTTCCTACTTGGAAAGGAGTGACAGGATGAGGAGGGACAGGATGAATAGTTCGCTGCTCAACCAGGGACTCAAGAACCTCTGAGAAATAGGGATGCTGCTCTTCAGGAGGTTGAGAAATAGGGATGCTGCTATTCAGGAGGCTGAGAAATCCCTGGAAAAAAAAAGGAGAGACTTCCACACAATGAAGTAACCTTGATGGATGATGGACAGAACCCAAGAATCTTAAGTGATGAGTTGCCAGTCTGGGAGAGAGAGGGAGAGCTGAAAAAACAAAGAAACCTGGCCGACTGTTGGGGAGGGTTAAAATGCAGGGAGGCAGGCTTGTCAGGTAAAGGAGGTTTCTGGTTCACAGGAGCCTGAGAAGACTTAGGAGGAGCTCGCCTATCACCCTTCCTGCCTTTAGCGGTCTGACGAGGCAGCACTGCGAACCAAAGCAGACCTTGTACAACAGTTCTATCTACCATAGAGAGAATGGTGAAAACAAGAATGAACAAATGTATTTTGTTAGCACATATAACAAACAAAGTGAAGAAGTTAGTAATATTGTAAGATATTATTGGAATTTTCTCCACAAGGATGGGGATTTGAGTAAAATTTTAAGTAAGCACCTTATGATGTCATACAAACGGGGAAGAAGTTTAAAGGGCATGCTTGTTCATGGAAATTTTGTCTTACCTAAAAGCAACTTAAGTGTTTGTCCAACATCTACGGGCACTTATAAATGCAACAGTTGTTCTATTTGCAAATACATATGTTCCTTTGAATATGTGAATAAAATCAAATATGTACCAAGGGGATGTTTTCTTGTAACAGCAAGGGGGTTATTTATGCCTTAAGATGCCCATGTGGTTTCTTTTACATTGGTGAAACAAAAAGAAGTTTTAAAGTGAGGTTAATGGAACATATCAGGGACATAAAAAATCAAAAGGAAGACAAGATTTTGGTATGTCATTTTAGAGGTGTACATGGCAGTGATTTTTCGGGTCTATATCATATATTCGAAATTCCAAAATGTCGAACACCATATGTTTGAACTTGGAATTTCAAATATTGAAAACAATGAATGCTCAGAACAGTGAATTTTTTCCCCAGGGAAAAAATTTGCTGTTCCAAGAAACATACACCCAACACAAGCACACCAAAATAAATAAACCACACACATACATTTAACAAAACCCAACCCCACACTAAACCACACAGACATTACTAACTATCCACTTACCTTAACCCGCACCCTAATCCTAAGGTCCGTAACTATTGCACACATACCCTACAAATCTATATACAAACAAAATAATTAATACACACACATACAGTTAACAAAACACAACACCATACATACATTACTAACTATCCACTTACCTTAACCCGCACCCTAACCCTAAGGTCCGTAACTCTTGCACCACAGTGGAGGAAATAGCAAAGTCACGGAACGGCCCACTGAAATCTTGCCCTAGGTAAGATTTCGATGTTCCGGGGCTTTGCTATTTTCACCATTCGATATTTTGGGTTTGATGTTTTCACATTCGGCGTTGTACCACTTCGGAATTTTGATATAGATCCGATTTTTCTATGCTTCAAGGTTGTATTTTAAAGCAAGTATTTGTTGAAAATGATGATGAAATTCTTTTGAAAAAAAAAAAAAAAAAACGGTTATACAAAGGGTCTGTCTTTATTCTTAAATATGATACTTTGGTCCCTATAGAACTGAATGGAGAGGTTAACTGCAAGTATTTTATTTAATTGTTTGGTTGTATTATTGACGGACTGTTTTGTGTTTTTTTTTTTATAAAAGGTACACATTTTTAGCTGAATTTTGTCCGAGCCGCTAGAGAATAAAATACTTTTGGGTCTGAACCAGTGGTCTTGATTTTCTTATTGTTGCTTGTTGTATGGACTAGTACGACAGTTCCTCTGGAACTTCGGGATAATGAACATAAAAATATATTTAAGGTCCTGTAAAGCTTTGCCTTTTTCTTGAAAAGACAAACATAGCAGCAGCAGGAATCCCAAAGAGAATTTTATTATTCAAAAGAGCATCCAACAAATTAGCCTTAACATCTTCAGGTAATGAATGCAAACAAAGCCAAAAATAACACCTCATGGCAGATCCAAAGGCATCAGCAGCATCATAACTGCACTTGATAGAGTGGCAAGTCACCTGACAGGTAGAACCCAAAATAGAGAGAGCAAAGGACTTTCCTTCAGAATCAGGGAGGTCAGTCATAACCTAGGCAATCAAGGCCAGAGCATATTTAGTCATGTGAGTTTGGCAATTAATGGCCCTAAAGGCCAAGGTGGCAGCAATATAAACTTTCTTTCCAATCCTCTCCATGGCTCTACTATCCTTATCTGAAGATAGGAGCTTCATAGAGGGAAAAAAAAACACAGGTTTGTTAGAGGAGAATCTCACCACTATGGGATCAGCAGAAGGACACAAACAGGAATTGACAATCCTCAGGAACCTTATAGAAGTTATCGGCTTTCTTAGGAGCAGGGGAATGAGCATCAGGAGTCTCAGAGACAGCTATAAAGGTATCTAGCAAAGCAGTCAACACAGGAGGTACAGCAGAAGGTTTAGGTGTGTCCACCTGAAGCGGCTCATAATACCTCTTTGGGATATCAGACACCTAAGAAAAATCCCACTTAAAATACTGCATTATTCTGGCTACTGTGTACCCAAAAGACAGCTCCTCCAAAGCAGACTCAGGCCTAATGGATTCTTCATCAGACCTATAAGCCAAGGGAGAAGGCATCTGGGATGAGTAAGAAAAAGACCCCTCATTAGTCTTCAAATCCTCATCTGAAGAATCATGTTCCCTGGGCCTTTTAGAAGGAGTTGAAGTCCAAGGTGGAGTAGGTACAGAAACCCCCTTAGGGAGGCTTCAGGGCCATTAAGGCGTTAAACGGGCCCTGAGTAAACTCCTGATATTCCCTTAGAATGTATAGAAGAATGTTTAGTCTTCTGTTTTTTCTTGGTAGCGACGTCAGTCCTGACAAACACTGGAGGTTCTGACCCCTGACGCAAGATTCAATAAGAGTACCCAGAACCTCTTCTATAACCAGAAGCTGGGGAATCCCTGTAGGGCCTCTGAGATAACGAACCGTGGTTCCCCTTGATGTCCCGAACAGACAGCTGCAAACCTCTGACGGCGTGCGAAAGGAAGGATCCATGACAGCCTCTGACATGGTCATGGGAAATGAAATTAAAGTCAACACCAATGGCCTATCACCCACTTCTAGAGAGATGTCCAGTGGAGAATAGATAGCCAAAGAATCCGGCCAAGATTTCTTGGCCCCCGTCTTGCCTAACTGTAGTACCTCAGGGTTAACTGATTCCGCCATGCTAACCTGGGCTAAATGTTTAAGCCACTGGTTCTAAAGATACATAGGTAGGGAAGACAAATAGCTTCTAAGAGTCTTAGGCACAAATGCTACAGGATGTATAGTTGTGGGAAGTACCCAAACAAAATAGTCATGGTTTGTGATGATCCTTATGGAGAATCTGCCTCCAGCACTGACATTAACTCCAAGTATTCAAAAGACAACAAGACCAACAGTAAGAAGAAAAAAATCCCCCATTGGGGTACTTATCTGACAGCTAGGTATTCAGCACAGCAAAGTGTATTCAGACCAATGAGATATGACAGTGTTCGAATTGGCTGCAAATAAGTTCTGGGTAATTGTGTCCATACGTCACCTTTATGGCCTACATCCTCTGCAGGGAGCATACATGTGACTTACAGCACACATAAAAGATCTAAAGGCTTTGGTATACTGGCCAGATGTCAGGCTATCCTTGACAGGAGATCCCCAAGGTTAAGAATACTGCAACAGTAACACAGAAGGACATCTAATCCGTATCCCCTTGAGGCATACCTACTGCTTATGAGCCAGTAGGATTTTGTACAGGTATCTGCACTGCTCCTAAACCCAGTAAATCAGTCAGTTTTTTTTAAACATCTTTATTGAATTATCAGTTGTGGCATAGGCAAACTTACATTTGTATAAAAGCAACCAAACCATATTTCCAAGATGGCTACACATTGAATAACAGCTTAATGTTAGCTCTCCCAGTGTGAAAACAGAAAGTTAGCACAGAAGGCCAGTAGATTTGCATTTATGGGTAAGTTTCAGTAACTGGCTAGTAAGTGTACTGCCTGGATGACAGAAGAAACACAGAGGACCTGGAAAAAAAATCAGCTACAAAAAGTGAGGAAGAAACACCGACTGGGTGGAAGTTCTGCAGCTGTTCATCAAAAAGCAATGCAGACTCCAGACATGAATTTCAGTAACCTACAGGAAGATCTAAGACAACTGCACACAGACCTGGTTAAAATAAACAAAACACTGATGGAGTATATCAACACAAACAACAAAAGGCTGAAAAAAATGGAAGAAGCTTTAAACAAATATTCAGATGAAGTGACAAAGCTACAAAAATCAGATGTCAAAATGAAGAAAAGGTTATACCAATGAAGCTGGAAGGAACAGACTGCATTCATTTTATGAAATCACAAATAAGCAACTGGACTGGTATTCCACAGTAGGAGTTATTAGTTGAAAGAGCACATTGTGCATATGCTCCAAACCTGGCTATGAGAAAGCAACCTAGACCTTTAATAGTAAATATGCAATCCTACCAGAAGGAGAAGTTAATTTTGACAAAACTGTGGCAAAAGGGCAAAGTACTAAAAGTGGGAAACAGCAGAGTGTTTGTGGAGAATGATTACTCATTGTACACCAGGCATAAGAGAAGCAAATTTATTCCACAATTCAGGGAATGTCAAGATGCAGGTGTGAGATTCAAACTGATGCACCCATGCTGAAGTACACGCAAAGGAGGAAATACAAGTTTGTCCAACAAATGAGCTGTGGAACAGACAGAGATTCTGCTTCTTGTTCTTCTAGTAATAAAGACCAGAGAGAGACTGCACCTGTGAAACTTTTTCCAGTGTTTCAACAGAAAATGTTGAGAGTGAAGGAAGGGATCACGAGAGCTGACTAGAAGAACTGAGAGTACACTGGAAATGAAGCAGTAACAGGATATGGAAGATGGAGATGAACAGTAATGAAACCAGCAACTTAATGTGGGATTACAATGCAATAATTATATGAGTGAAATATGACAAAACAATAAAATCTGGAAATACTGTAGTTTCTCAGAATTTGTTGGACTTGTGGGGGACTCTAAAGCATATGCCATACTTCACATCATTAATGTTCAAAAAATGCTTTGGGAAGAGAAGAGGAGGGAGAAAATTTACTGTAAGTAAAGATTTTTTTCTTATTAGCACTATTTTTGTGTATATGGTTATTTTGCATGCTATAAGTAAAGTTTTCCCAGTTATTTTTAATTGCAATGTGGACTGTAACAGGTGCTGCAACTTTTTTCCCTTTTCTTTCTCCTTTCTTTCTTGCTTCTTGTTCAGTTTTAAGAAATGTAGGCAATGCAATGAAAAAACACCTGGTTAAAAGAGCATGACAAATGCAAAAAATAATGTGTTTTTTCTCATTTTTGCATGGGGAAATGACTGGATTAAGGACCTTGGATTGATTTACTAACACATTTTAAGAGTAAGCAAGTAAATAAAAAAGAATATTGAATATTATGAGGCTTTTTCTAGCAATCCAATAAACAAACTGGTTACAGGCTGGTGGAGAGTGGCTGAAGGAAACAAAAAGAAAATTGAAAAGAGAAATTGGCTAGGACATAATGTTCTCTGAAAGCATTCAGGGGTCTTCCCATTTGGGACAGCTATAAAGAAAAGACAAACCCAATTAGCACTTAGCAGAAACACAGGCTGCACCATGCGTCTTAGCATGTTTAACCCTTCTTTTATGTTAACTCAGGTCTATGAGTGTGGCTGTCAGTTTGGGACCTTTGCTCCCCTTAGGAGGGTCAAACTTCAGTATTTGAAGATGTACATAATTTTGTGCGTTCATATTAAGTTAAAAGGTTTTTGGGGAATATTGGGGTATGTTTTTTTTTGTTTGAGGGCATTCAATAAAACAAAAAGTTTTGCAAGATGTGACATAGGCTCAAATGGATATTTCAAAAAACACCTCTATAAAAGTTCAACCTGTCAAACAGCGTATGCATGTAACACAAAAGCTGGAATTAGACATTTAACAATAAAGGTGGGAATAATATTTTTGTAATGCAATGATGCTTTCTATAATGTCTTTTAATGTCAGAGATCTCACAGATGAATACAGAAAATAAACAGTAGTGAACTACATTAAAAAATGTAGAGTGGAAATAGCTAACTTACAGGAGATGCACTTAGAAATTAATATGTGAATCTGATAAAGAAAGGTTTTCAGGATAGTTATTCAGCAGAGTACCTGGGACAAGAGGAGCTCCAATAATGACAGAAGAGGATAAAAAAGATAATAATGGCAGATTTGCAGTGCTAAGGGAGTACTGGCAAGGGAGAAGGATTGCACTGGCATGTATCTATATTACACCTAAAACTGCTATAATGGAGCTTAAGAAAACTCTGGGAGAATTAATCAGATTTCAGCAAAGTATATTACTTACAGGTGGGGAATGGAATGTGATTTGCAGCAGTGAATATGTGTCTGGGGGCCCAGAAGGGAAATTATAACAAAAGAGGGTAGATTTCTGAGGAAATTTATAAAAATATTTGGCATGGAAGATGTGAATTCAGTGACAGGAGTTTGGAGTGAATTTACATATTATTCCCAAAGACATAAAAACTGGGCTAGGCTAGACAGAATACACATTTCACAGGAACATGTGCAGTTAACTGAAGGTTTTGATATGCACCCAATAACCATTTTCAAATCATGCGCCAATAATAACTACAATAAAAACACAAGGTAATGAAATAAGAGACACTGATGCATTTCCACTAATGTGTTGAAAAGAGGAATTTAAGGAATGGGTAGTGGAGATTATTTAGAAGCTATTAGAAAGGATAGACATTTCTCCTGAAAATATACCTAGGGAGTGGGATAAAATTAAGGTGGAGTTTAAAAAAAATACAGTGGAATTAAAAGAAAGGGAGCTACGGTTGAGAAGTAACAAGAATTATTTACAGGGACTGAGAAATGTTATAATATTGCAGAATATAGGGAATCTCACAAAACAAGAAAAGGATCAACTATAGAATGTAAAGCAGAAAATAAGGGATAACCTCGATAATATACAAACGTTTAAAGAGATTGCTGTTAAGCAACTGTTTTATGATAACAGTAGAGCACAAAAACTTTTAGCATAATGACTGAGGCAAGAGAAAGAAGAAATGGCTGTAGCCATGCTTAGGGAGCCTATAACAAGGAAGGTAACAACAGATCCTGTAGAAGTATTTGAAATATTTCGGAAATTCTATGAAAGTTTGTATAAAGCACAGAAATACGGAACTCAAGAAAATATACAAATGGAAATGTTTATGGAAGAATTAAATATGCCAAGGTTAGAGATAGGTGAGGCTCAATTACTATTGGTTAAGATAGGAGGAGATGGGGTAAAAATTGTGATGTATAACCAATCTACAGGAAAGTCCCCAGGAACAGATGGTATTCCTGTGGAAGTTTGGAAGCTAGGAGGGAAAAGACTGATAAATATCTGGAAGGTTTTGTTTAACAGTATTTTAAGAGGAAGAGAAGTACCACCCATCCTGGAAGAAAACAGTGGTAGCTATAATACCTAAAGAGGGTAAAGATCCATTAGACCCAGCTTCATACAGGCCCATTTCAATACTAAACCATGATTATAAAGTGTGCATGCCATGATTTTAAAGTGTTCATGTCTATAATGGCTAAAAGAATGATAAAAGTAATGCCAAAATTGATAGATATGGATCAATGTAGTTTTGTGGAGGGGAGACAAACATTCGACATTAGCAGAACACTGATGATCCAGAGGGAAGCAGAATGTAAAAAAAATTCTACTGTTGTTCGTGGGTTTTGATGCAGAGAAAGCATTAGACACAGTGAGATGGGACTTTATGAGCAGGGTAATGGAAGCATTTGCATTTCCTGAAAAAATTATAAGGTTGATTAGGAGGATATATGAGGGATCGGAGATAAAAATTAAAAGTGGGCGGGGTCCTCTCTGATAATTTCTGCTTGAGCAGAGGAACCTGGCAGGGGTGTCCTCTTTACTCTGTTATTTGCATTGTAATTAGAACCAGTGGCAAAGAAAATAAGGGACTCAAATTCAAGGATATAATTGGTTTGTCAGTCGAGAAAAGCTAGCTCTGTTTGCAGATATTATTTTATACCTGACAAAACCAGAAAGAGAAATTATAGTGTTGTGGAATATTTTGAGGCAGTTTCAAATCTTTTTGGGATACAAAATTAATGAACTTAAAACAAAGGCAATAGTGGCAAATTATGTACCCACACATGAAGTGGTTCAGCAATATCCATATTTATGGGGACATAAGATGAAATATTTAAGAGATGGATTAAAAATTATTCTGATGTGGCAGCCATGGATATGTTAGAGGATAGTAAGATACAAGCAGTCAAAATGTTTTTAGTCTCATATACAGGTCAGGCATATTTTATCAACCAGAGGAGAAGTTGTGGATACCAATTAATAAAGAGTTGAAGGACTTTATTTGGGAAGGGAAGAAGGCAAGAGTCAAGTGGGATAGGCTGAGTCTTCCAGTAAAACAGATCAGATTGCGATTACCGAGTTTGAAGGAGTATTTCAAAACTACACAGTTAAGGTTCCTATACACAGCACAAGCAGAAAACTAAAATTCAAAGTGGAAAGGGATGATGTTGAAATAGGATGGGAAGCTCAAAAAACAAAGACAGGCTGGGATTTTGGATGCAGGCCTTTAAGGAGAATAAGTTATGTACTCACCATAATGTTCCATCTGAGTAGGTAACTTCATTTGTCAGCAACCTGTGGGTATCGGATCCGACCTCGGATCCGAGCCGGCAGCTTTCCAAGCTTGAAGATCCGAGCTGTCAGCTCCTCCCCTTTACCCATAATACCCTGCTACCTCTCTCCAGTCCTCAGACAGAGTTTAACAAATATGCACCCAACTAAAAAACAACCATCTAAGACCCTCGATAGATGAACACTAACCTGATGCATGACAACGGGAAAACCTTCCGTCATGGATAAACCATGAAACAGGCTAGGGGGAAGGGGGGGGGTCGGTTGCTGACAAATGAAGTTACCTACTCAGATGGAACGTTATGGTGAGTACATAATTTCTTAATCTGAAGTAAACTTCATTTGATCAGCAACCTGTGGGACAGAGTCCCCAGCTACCAAAAAACCTTGGGCGGTCCTCAAGGAAGGATATTCCGGAGCACTGCGGAGCCAAATGCTGCCCTACCTCTGGATATCAGATCCAGCTTATAATGAGAAATGAAGGTATGAGAAGAGGACCAAGTAGCCGCTGAGCAGATGTCATCTAAAGGAACTTTTGACCAGAATGCTGCAGAAGTAGCCATAGAACGGGTAGAGTGGGTATGAACCCCTAAGAGTTCAAGCCGACCGGAGGCTAAATAAGCGTGAATGATGCAGTGTGATATGCATCTCGCTAAGTTAACTTTCGTAATAGGCTTCCCCAAAGATGGCTTAGCGAAGGACACGAAGAGCTGATCCGATTTCCGTGTAGCCTCTGTCCTGTGCAAGTAAAAACGCAACTGTCTGTGCACATCCAATAAGTGCAACCTGTATTCCCCTTTGTTCTGAAAGTTGGAGAAGAAAACAGGTAAGTCAATGGTTTGGTTGATATTGGATTCGGAGGCCAACTTAGGCAAGAATGAAGGGTTAGTCCTGAGAGACACTCTGTCCTTATGGAAGACCAGATATGGGGGTTTCATACAAAGGGCTTGAAGTTCAGATACCCTTCTGGCTGACGTAATTGCATTCAGGAAAGCTGTTTTCCAAGATAGAAATTTTAACTCTACCGAAGCTGCAGGTTCAAAGGGTGGGCCCGTCAGTGCCTGAAGAACCAAAGTTAAGTCCCACGGGGGAACCGCATTCTTGATCGGAGGTCTCAACAGAAAGGTGCCTTTCAAAAAGGTTTTGCATATCTTAGCGGATGCTAAGGGACCAAGGTTATCCCCTATGTGGAAATGGGAAATGGCTGCCATTTGGACTTTTGAGTGTAGAAGCACTGGCTCCTTGGTAGAAAATATGGGACTGGAATTCAAGAACCGTTGGAATGGGAGCAGTAAAGGGGTATAAATCCCTATATGTTTGGCCCAGATGGAAAAACGCTTCCATTCACTATTGTAGATCTTCCTGGTAGAAGGTTTATGTGCCGCCACCAAGATAGATTTTACGGGAGACGAGATACCCGGAGTCCTAGCTATCAGTGGAACTAGATCAACCAAGCCGTGAGCTTGAGGTCGTGCAGGTTCAGAGGTTGTAATCCCACAGGATGAGAGATCAGATCCGGAATGGGAACCAAGAGCCAAGGAGGAGCTACGCTGTGAGACCGCAGGTAAGGGAACCAGATCTGGCGAGGCCAGAATGGGGCTATGAAGATTATTTTGCTCCCCAACCGATGAGCTTTCTGCAGAAATGTTGTCATTAGCGGAAGAGGAGGATAAGCATAAAGAAGACTAGGGGGCCAAGCATGAACCAGCAGGTCTCTGGGGCTCTTCCCTGTTGGGGGAATCAGAGCGAAAAACTCGCTGCATTTTGCGTTTGAGGGAGAAGCGAAAAGATCGCAGCGAGGTTGACCCCATCTGAGGAAGATCTGATTCGCTACTGATAGGTTTAGAGTCCACTCGTAAGGTGTGAGGATCGAGCGACTCAGCTTGTCCACTAGAATGTTGGACCGACCCGGAATGTGCGTTGCTAATCAGAAAGCGGTTGGTGGAAATTGCCCATTCCCAAACTCAAATCGCCTCTCGACAAAGAGGGTAAGATCTGGTTCCTCCCAGTTTGTTGATGTACCAGACTACTGCTATGTTGTCTGTCTGAATTGCAATAGTCCCCAGAGGAAGAAGGTCTTGAAGGGCTTGCAACGCTAAAAGCACTGCCCTCATCTCCAGGACATTGATATGCAGAACGGTCTCTAACGGGGTCCACGTGCCTTGGACGGTTCTGACAATGGAATGCCCCCCCCCACCCGAGGCGAGAAGCATCCGTGGTCAGCATGGCTTGGGGTTGAGGCATCACAAATGGTCTCCCTTCCCGCAGCTGTCGGGAATGGAGCCACCAAAGAAGGGAGTTCCTGCAAACCTTGCTTAGGGGAATCAGATAATCCAATGGATGAAGGAGGAGAGACCATTGAACCTGAAGAGTCCATTGAAGGACTCTCATTTGTAATTGTGCCAGAGGTGAAAGGTTGATGGCTGCCGCCATGGAACCTAGGGCTCTCAGGACCAATTCTGCAGGCAGGGCTGGGGACTGTAGGAGCGCTTACATGTAGCAACAAGTTGAGCAACCTGTCCGCTGTCAGAAAGGCTTTGGACTGGAGCGTATTTATCCTGGCCCCTATGAAATCCAGAACTTGCACAGGATGAAGAGACGACTTCTGAAAATTTATGGTAATGCCTAGATGCCGGGCCAAGGATAAGGAATAATCCCAGGCGGAGCAGAGCAGATGCCTGGTGGGGGCAGCGAGGAGCCAGTTGTCTAGGTACGGAAAGACCTGAATTCCCTGAAGTCTCAGGTGGGCTTTTACAACTGCCATGACCTTGGTGAACACCCTGGGGGCTGTGGTGAGGCCGAACGGGAGAACCCTGAACTGAAAATGACTGGCTCCTAGCCGAAAGCAGAGAAACCTTCTGGAGCGTCTGTCCATGAGAATGTGGTAGTACGTATCCTTGAGGTCTATGGAGCACATCCAGTCGTTCTCCTGTAAAAGGGGGAGAACAGCTTGCAGAGTGACCATCCGGAATTTCTCTTTGGCAATGAACAGGTTTAGAGCTGACAGGTCGAGAATTGGCCTCAAGTCCCCCATCTTCTTTGGCACCAAAAAGAACCTGGAGTAATTGCCTAATCCGGATTCCTCTGGGGGGACGTGCTGGATGGACCTTTTTTCTAGCAACTTCTTTATTTCTGAAGCCGCAGCCTCCCTCCGTTTAGGTGGGACATCGGGAAGGTGCTTTGTCCGTGGGGGAAGATTCAAAAAGGGGATAGTGTAACCTCTGGATATTATTCGGAGCACCCAACGATCTGTTGTAATGGACTCCCATCTTCGTAGGTGCTCCGAAAACCGCCCCCGACTGCCTCCAGAGAGGAACAGCCGGGCAAGCACTCAGGGCTGCTGCGCGGGTCGGTCCGAGAAGGGTTCTCTGGACCCAAAATTCTTCGCCCCCCCTGCCTCTGGGCCGGCGTCCACTTTGTCCTCCTCTGCCTCTGAAGGACAAAGGGTACGGAGCGGGACGGGACTGCTGGGACTTCCGGAACCACATCTTCTTTTGTCCTCTCTGGTTCCTTGAGAAGGACCTTTGGGGATTCGAGAAGCGGATCCCGACAGCAGACAGAGTCTTCCCTTCTTTCTCGCTCTGGAGCAGTGTGTCGCGGACGGTTTTGCCAAATAGCGTAGAACCGTCAAAGGGAGCGTTCGCGAAGGACGCCTTGAAGGGTTCCGCAAAGGCGAAGCCAGGCATGGCGCCACAAGGTGACCCCTGCCATGCTGGCTCTAGCCGCTCTCTCTGTGGCATGGGAGAGAAGCCGCATGGAAGTGTTAGAAATTTACTTTAGAGTGGCCATGCGAGCAGAGAAAGTACGTTTATCCTCTGCCGCCATGGACTCTGGGGGAGCTCCAGCATATTCTTTTATCAGATCCCGCTGGAGTCTAATGACGTGTGCCATATAATTCAGCGCCCTTATAGAAAAGGTGGCTGAAGCAAACATCCGCTTTCCAATACGGTTCATCGTCCGAGACTTCTTATCAGGAGGATGGACCGAGGAACTTTCTTGCGCTAGTTCCTTCATAGTGGTAGCCGCCAACCCCATGGCATCTACTGGGGACCCTTTACTCCATGCCTGTTTGTCAGGGGGAGGACTAAGAATCTTGTCCGGTCTTCTAGGTATTGGCTCCACGGTGTCCGGCTCCTTCCAAGCCCTGGTAGTAATCAAGTCTACCAGGGGATCAGCCGGGGGGGGGGCACCCAAGAGGTAGACGGGCCTGCGTTGAACACCTCCAGAAACACAGACTCATCAGAGGAAGGTTTTTGGGCAGACCACCCCCCTCTAATACGCATTTCCATAATGTCCCCAAAGGAGACGTTTTCAGGGGGTGACCCTGGGGAACCTTCCCCTTCCTCTAAGTCTGTGTCCTCCGTGAGGGACTCGGGGGAGTCCAAGTGCCTCCTCTTGCACTTACGTTTGTGAGGGACCTCCTCGGTGGGACTGTCCGAGGAGGCCTCACCAACGGGGTCCTGTTCCCTTACGGGAACCAACTGGAGCATCGGCACAGGCTGTCCCTGGGGCCGGACGATGGACGACAGGCCCAAATGCGAGGGAGTGAGGGGTGGATCTGCAGCCTGGACCGGGGACCTGGAACTCCGACAGCACCCTCTCCACCACATCAAAAGCAGAGGGCGAGCCACTCTCCCCTGGCTCCGAGAGTAGCCCCCTCAGCTCCGACGTGCGGACCGGAGTCTGAGCTGACTCGATCGGATCGGAAAGGGTAGTGTGCTCAGACCGAAACGGAGCCAAAGACACAATGACCCCTGCGGATCCAAAGCTCGGCTCTCGGCCCCAAGAGGTCGGATCCGACACGCTCAAGGGTACAGTCGAAGTAGCCATGACTGTCGGCGCCGACTCCCCGGATCCGAGATGGCTTAGATCCAAAGACTCCGAAACCCGATAGTGAATTGGAGAAGGAGCAATTGGGGCAAAGAAAGGGGCCGAGCTCCCCCCCCCCGGAGGGGGGGGAGGCACGAGCACCCCCATCTGCATTTGGGCCTGCAGGAATCGACGCATCAGCCGGTCCATATCAGCATCAGACATACTTAGAGTAGATCTTGAAGAGGTAGTCGAGGCGGGCCGGGAAGGCCACCTAGACGACCTCGAGAGAGACCAGGACTCCTCCTCCAGCTCCGGAGAAAAGTGGGGTGAATGGAGCCGAGAGGGAGAAGAACCGGAGACCCTCCTGGGAGAGCTAACTAATTTAGCAGGCGGAGCAGAGGGGTGAGACTCTGCCCACCGCTTGTGGCTCTTATGCCGGTCCTTCTCCCTATGCCTTTTGTCTTTGCTAGAACAGTCCCCCTCTCCCTGAGACACAGAGGGAGGTTGAGTCCCTGCCCGGGGGAGTGGGAACTGAAGGCTGGACAGCCGCAGCCACGGCTGGTGCCGCTGAGGGAGAGGAGGAAGAAGAATCCGGGGGCAAGAGTCCCGCCAGGATTACCTTATTCCTCCTATCCCTCACAGCCCAGGGGTTAAAGGCTGTGCACACTTGGCAGCCTGAAGACAAGTGGGCCACCCCCAGGCAGAGAATGCACTGAGTGTGGCCATCCACTGGGGACAGCTTATGACCACACTCAGTGCATTTAGAAAAATGGCCATAGGCCCTTTAGCCATCGCATGTTGAAACGCGCCCACTCACACAAGAAAGGGGAGGGAAAAAAAAATAAAAACTTTACACAATTTACCACAAACAATAACTGAAAATTACAGCTATAGAACACTAAGGGCCTACTAGACTCACACACACGAAAAAACTTTAAGAAAAAAAGTTTTAAAATAGTTTTAGATACTCTCACCAACGCCAAGAGCTCGTCACTTAAGCTGTCAGAAGCCGCTGTAAATGAGATCTGGGGACTGGAGAGAGGTAGCAGGTTATTATGGGTAAAGGGGAGGAGCTGAGAGCTCGGATCTTTTAGCTTGGAAAGCTGCAAGCTCGGATCAGAGATCGGATCCGATACCCACAGGTTGCTGATCAAATGAAGTTAACTACTTCAGATCAATAATTATACAGAGTATTATATCCATAAAGTAGTAGAAAGTATTTTAAGAACTAAGCCAACAAGGGAATGGAAAAAGAGATTCTCCCAATAGGGATGACTGCTATCAGGGATACAGACAATAGGTAAGAGGGGGCTGTAATTTATTAGAGAAAACTGGCAAAGGAACCAAGGTACTGGGAGCAAATAACTAGAATGGGAAAGATAATAGAATGAGAACAGGCCAATAATTTATTTGGACTGCACGTTAGAGACAGTCTTCCCTATCAAGGCTTGATATCAGAATATAGGCAAAGAGAAAGAAATAGGGGGTCCTAAACAAAAGACCAGCACTGGTACAGTTTTAGCAGAATCTAGAACAGAAGCTGCAATTACAAAAGGAATAATTAGTAGAGCATATAAAATACTTTAAGATAACTCTGAGACTCAGAGAAGGTTAGAAAGAATTGGGAATAGAGATTGGATAAGCAATTCACAATGAAACATGGAACAAAGTCTAGAAGACTTAGGATTTTTGCTTGGAAATCTTTACATACATATTTTTTATACCCCAAGTAGACTACAGAGAATTTTTCCTCAGGTAGACAGCAAATTTTGGAGGTGTGATGGGGAAAAAAAGAGGTACTTGGGAACATATTTTCTGGAAGTGTGGTGGGCTGGCAGACTAAGGATTCCTGTGGGATGTACTGTTGGAGATGCTGGGTGGGAGGACTGGTGCGATGATGGAGATGATTTTTCTGAGCTATAATACAGAATCAGCTGTGCTGTGTCTAATTATGGTGGCTGTCAAAAAAGCAATTACTAGAAAAAGGAAATCAAAATCTAAACCAACTATATTAGAAGTAGTGAATACAGTAAAAGAGATAAAGCAACTGGAATTGAGTTCTTTAGAAAAAGGTAGGAGCAAACTACATAGGAAACCATGGGAATTGTGGGAACAACACATACAGGGGAGGAATAAGGTTTAAAAGAAGGCAGGACTTAAATGAGTGATGTAATATTTGACTGAAAATGACTGGGTAGATCATAAGTGATGTATAATGTTTGCAACTGGGAGTGTGTCATTACGGTTTGTGATGTAAAATGCTTCCAACTAGGATTGTGTCAGCGTGGTTTGTTTTCATTTATATACACATGATTGCTTATGTCGGTAAGTGATAGTTTAAAAAAAAAGGGGGCAGGACTTGAATAATTCATGCAATGTTGCTTAGGTTATATGACAGAGCAATATACGTGAAGTATGTTTATTAATGTTAATTTAATATAACTTGATTACTTTTCTACAAATGTAAATTTGCCTGTGTCACAAGTGATCACTCAATAAAGGTGTTAAAAAAAAGCAACCAAACCATATTAACAAGTTTAGATTTACAAGCATTATACATTCCATATATTGTTCTATACCATGTAATCAAAGCAATTTTACATACATTCTTTAATCCCTGCCCTCTTTTAAACCTCATTCCTACTCCAAAACATTTTCTGCATGTATTGTTCCACAATTTGCATTTTTCTATGTAATTTACTTTTACAGTCTTCTAAGGATCTCACCTTTTAATCTTTGTTATAATATTCATACTGCTTCAAGTACAGCTGGTTTAGACGTTGATTTCCATTTTCTAGTAATTGCTTTATTGGCAGCCACCAGAATTAAACTTAAAAAGGCATTACTATGTCTAGGCAATTGAGCTCCTGCATCCCAGCTAAAAAAAAATTTTTCTTAGTTACGCTAATTTTCTCTCCAGTATTTCTGGCACAGCACTGTGTAGGGAATTTTTAGATTGCCAACACATTTCACTCCAAGAACATATGCTCCCAGGTACCTCTTTCTTCCCTATTACACTTCCAACATTTGCCATCTACCCGAGGAAAAATTCTTTGAAGTCTACTTGGGGTATAACAGTATCTATGCAAACACTTCCAAGTTAAAGCTCAGTATAACAAGTACAATTTGAAGGGAATTCAGTTCCTCAGCTAAAGGCTGGTAATCACAGTCCTTAACAAGAACTGTAAATAAGCTCAAACTTACACATACATAAAATGCATTTAAAAAGCACAAATGAAGCAAGTATAAACTGTAACGTACACAATCTAATGTGAATTCTATTTCTCATTCCTTATTTCACGTCACAGTCTCTTAACTACAGCACAATATCACTTACCCAGGCCTTGATGCCCATTTCAAAATTGTCTCTTCACTGTCATCATCACAAAGATCTGCAAAGGCTGCTTCTAGGTCTTCTAGCTGATGGGTTCGATAATCAACACAATCTAGTAAGACTTCCTACAAGCCAAGAGGAGAAAAGATTAGCACATGCTGCAAGTCCTCAGAAAAAAAGGTACTTTAAAGGAATTGAGACCTTATCATCCAGACATTTGAATGAAGATGATTGCTGTGGGGGTTTATTAAACACTCCTGGTCTTCTGGTCTTGTATGAGTAGATCCAGTCTGTGAGGAAGCTTGTGGTAATTGCCCCTGGCCATTTCCAAATGAAAGATAACTGCATCTGGGCAAGAAGGGAATCACTAAAATGATCTTGGGGGATTCCTTCTAAAACTTCATAGTACCTTGGATGTTAGTGGAAAGGCATATGGAAACATTCCTGTCCAGAGAACAGAAGGGGCATCAGTTTTCCAGGCCTTCTTGCAAGGTGCCCTGGAAATAAATTTTGCAAGTTGATTGTTCAAAGAGGAGGCAAACAGGTCTACTTGAGGAATTTCACAACAATGGAACAAATTCCAATCTAGTTTCCATTTGTGAGGGTCTGCCCTTGTCCTATTCAGCTTGTCGGCCACACAATTTTTTCTCTGATGGAATGTAGGATGCTTGTAGAGTGAGACTAGGTTGTGAAGCTATACCCCAAGCTAACATGCTAGTCTGCAAAGTGGGTACAACCTGGTTCCCACTTGCTTGTTGATGTACCACATGCCTGTGATACTGTCTGTAACTACTTGAAGAGATCCGGGGACCAAAGAAAGTTCTGAGAGAGTTGAATGCCTTGATCATGGCAAGCATCACCTTAAAATTTATGTGCTTGCATCTGGCTAGTGTGTCCCAAACCCCCTGAACTTTTATCACTCCGGAAACTGTTCCCCAAGTAAAGACCAAAGCATCTGTGGTGATGGACTGTTTTGGAGCAGGGAGGGAGAAAAAGAGAGCTGGATTTAAGGAAATCTATCTTCTTCACCAAAAGACTTCTCTTCTGACAAACCCCAGCACTGGGTCCTGAAACTATAAGGGGTGCTCACTGGGTCCTGAAACTATAAGGGGTGCTGATGCTGGTACCAAAGACATTTTAGAAACCATTGCGTTTTTCACGTGGAGTCTTGCCAGGGCCATCATAAGAATCAAAGATGCAATGAGACCCACAATCCTGAGGTAGACCCCACAGTGACTGAAGTCTGAGTGAAAACCTTAGAAATAAATCTAAATAAAGACTTAATTTATTTTTCCTGTGGAAGAAAATCTCTCTGAACTGAAGTCTAGTTAACATCCCAGAACATAATCCTGCATGAGGAAGTCAAAAAAGACTGGAATCCCAGTTTGTGTAGGAGATCTCTCATCAAAAGAGAGATTTCTGATATCTTGAAAAAGTCTCTGAAATGATAAGCAAGTTGTCTAAATAATGAAAAATGTGCAGACCCTGTAGCCTACGATGAGCTACAATCGGAGTTATACACTTTGTGAATTCTCTTGGTGCACAGGATAGTCCAAAGGGTAAGGCAGAGAACTGATAATGTGATCCAGGCACACAAAACCTTAAGAAACAACTGAAATCTGGAAGAATATGGATGTGATGATTAAGCATCTTTTAAATCTACTGTTACCAGGAAACTTGAAAGAGGAAGAAGAGGTAACAAGTTGTGAAATGGAGACATTTTGAATTTGGGCACTATGACAAAAAGGTTTAGGAAAAAAGATCCAGAACTGGTCATTAAGCGTTTTTTTTCTTTGGCACCACGAACATCATTGAATAAAACCCCTTGCCCACTTAGGAAGAAGGAACTGGTTTTATCACTCCTTGCAACAGTATGTGATATGATGAAAAACAGGAGGAAACAAAAGTGAGCCTGACCTGCAGGATGCAGAATGACCCCTGGAAAGGAGAAATTTCCTCCCACTGCCATCGGTAACCTTAAAGAATGATTAGCAGAACCCATTGGTCTGAGACAACTATTACCAAAGAGAAAAAACTGAGATTCAGACTTTCTGGAAGGAAAAAAAAGGGGCCAGGGTGGGAGGGCTCATGGTCACAAGATGCCTTGAATAGTCAGGTTTGTTGAACTGTCCCTGCTTTTGGGAGGTCCGAGACTTCTTTTTGGAAAACGTTTGCCATTTATTCTTAAATGTCTGTTTTGTCTGTTTACATGAATTCTTTTGAATTTGAGACTGTTTATTCTTTTTTTTTTTTTGCCAAAACTTGAAGAGGACAAAGAAAATTCCTTGGGCGATTTGGAAAAGGAGGGCTGAAAAACAAGAGATTCCCCAGACCAGCTTACCCTTTTTATTACACTTTTTGATCATCCCTGCAGCAGAGGGGTCAAACACTGAACTTCTACCCAGGGGAGAATTTAAAATAATTTTTTCACATCACCTGGAAAGTTCTGAGAATGCAGCCTTGAAAACCTCCTTAGAAATTGTACAAGTAGCCACAGCCCTGGAAGAAGTATCAGCAGAGTCATACACACACACACACTGCAAACGATTAGTATTGTATTATGCAAAAGAAGAAACTACATTTTTTTAAAGCAGATTTTTCTTCAAAAGAAGAAACTGTAGATAAAACATTCCTCATACTTTCACAGTCAGAACAAACTTGAGCACGAGTCTGACAATTCAAAATTCTGAAAATCAAAGTTGCAGAAGTATACACTTTTTCCCATACCTATCAATAACTGTTCCATCCTTATTAGAAAGGGTAGGATTGGAATTAACTGTTTCACAGCAGTGGAAACAGTTAAGACTACAGTTGCTGGGCAAGGTTTGAGAATATTGTACAAAATTTAATGGGGAACTTTATACATTCCATCTGCCTTTTAGGCACACCTGTCTGGCTATCAGAAAAAACTGCAGGCAGTAAGACACACATCCTCTAATGCAGAGGGAAAAGAAGGAATGGGTGTGGGTTATGGAAAATCCTTTGTAACAACTCGTTGTATTTTTGGAGGCATTGAGAAACCCAAGTGTTCTCCCACTGAAAAAACTGAGACATTCTAGCAAGTGTATCAGAGAAAGAGAACCCCCCCACAGGAAGAATTAGAAACTGAGTTCTCCCGAATCAGAAACCTGAGGACAAAATCCTGAATCCATCTTTGCATCTTCCTGTTCAGATTCAGAACCTTGAATCTCTTCAAGAAAAGAGGGATCCCTCTTTCTTTTATCAGAAACTACTTTACAAGAAGGATCAATACCATGAATTAAACCTTCAGCCAGTCCCAGTAAACTTCTCCTATCCAAAGAAATTTGAGGAGTAGACATATGCTTGGTTTTCTTATTATTTTTGACAGGAAAACAAGGGGCCAACCATGTACTAATGGAAGCAGCTGTTTCCTCAGAGATGGGCTCAGCAGTCTGACACAACATTGAAACTTTTCCTATTCCCTCTCCAAGAACTGACAAGGGGTGGCTCTCCCTTGCCAACTGAGGGGACTCCAACAGCCACACAGGACGTGGCCAACTCCTGGTCCATAGTGGCTGTAGGTGCTACACCAGACGGATCCGGGGTAAAAGATGAGTGACTGAGGTTCAACAAATGGCCACAGCAGAGTCACCCACCTGCAAATGGGGCAAACAGCAAGCCTGCTGTGGTAACAAAGGATGTTTGCTTAACTTTTTCTTTTTGTGGCTAAAAGAAGGACCGACTGCGGGACCGGTAGTCTGTTGTATGGTGAAGCTGAAAATGGTGCTTCTTTCCTGAAGACGAGCAGTAAGTATTGTTAAAACTACCAGTCCGCAAAAGTTATTTTTTTTAAACCGAAAAACACAGTAAAAAGCACTTTATAACATGGCAGCCCCACAGTGGAAAAATAAACACAATTTTTCCACAGAAAATATATTTGCATTTAGTTTACACTACTTTTAAAATGACAGAAAGAAATGAGTGCTTCAGTTAAAAAGAATGTTACAGTCTCGAAACAGTCCGTTAAATAACAGCATTCCTAACTTTAAAATAACTTTCCTGAAGAGGAAAGAAAAAACTAACAATTTAAGAAAATGGAAATTTTTATTCTCCTAAGGGAACTTATCTGACCCGCAAAAAAGCACAAGATGTCCATTGATCCTTAAATGCCTCAGTGGAGCGTACTCTTTGGCAGCAGTAAGGGCTTCACTTTCAAACTTGTCTTTTAGTCAGCTCCGGCCAGTATGACAGTGTCTGCATGTGGAAGGTACCTTGAAGCTTTGGAAACTGGTCGGCTGTTATATCCTTGGCAGGATATAACCCATACTACTAATGCTAATGCAGCAGTGATCAATATGAAAGACATTAAATTATCTTCCCAACTCTATCAAGGGCTTTCCCATCCTTGTCAGAAGGGTAAGGATTAACATTAACTAAATTTTTTGTAGCAAGTGGATTAGGCATTTGTCTGCCTTCTTAGGCGCTGCAGTTTGGCTATCAGGCAAATTACATGCAATGTCAGGGGAACCTTCTAAAGTTGGTAAAAGATGGGGAACAGCAACATTTGCAACAAATCAGTCATTTTTTCAAAGAAGCTGGGAAGGTATTTTTTTTCCAATTAAACATCAGATTCATTGTTGGAGACGGTTTCAGAAACCGATAAAGAAAATCTCTCAAACGAAGAATCTGAGGAAATGGTTTCTTCATAAACATAATTTGGTAACTGAGCAGAAAGCACAGAAGCTCTTTCCCAGTCTACTCCCTGGTCATCACAAAGGGAGTCTGAGGACATCCTTTTATTTTCTACATAGGAATTGCATTCAAAGTGAAAAGGTTTTAATGCCTGCAATAAACCTTGAGTCAAGTCAATAAACTCTTCCTTATTAACAATAAATGAGTCTGAGTAAGATAACATTTTTTTTTTTTTTTTTGTAGGGACATCCCTAGAAGGGGAATGACTGCAAAATGGAACTTCACCTCGGGGAACAGGACTCTTAACCCTGTTATGAAGAGAAGCACTCCCTGCAACATCCTCAGAGATGAACAATGACCACCCCCCATCCCCATATCCGACACCTGATTCATAGTGGCTGGAGGGACTACACCACAATGATTTGGGTACAAAATTGAATGGTCTGAGGAGCCAGACATGATCACAGCACAGTCACCCAACAGTGGTTGTGACACAGACAGTCCGCTGTGACGGCAAGGTACCCTTACTAATTTTTTTTTTTTTTTGCTAGAGTCTGGAGGAATGTAAAACTGTCGGAATGGTATGCTGTTCCATAGTTCTGCCAGAAAAAAGCCTCAGCTGTGATTAGAGAAGCTACTAAGACTCAGTAATGGGTAAGCTGTTAAAGTAGTGTTCATGTGCAAAATACACATTGATACTTCCCAAATACACAAGTTTCTATTAATAAAGAGCAAATACCTTTTATTGAGCGCAATTTTTTTCCACAGAAAATGCAAAACTAGTCAAAAGTTAAAAATAGAAACTAAATAGTCTGACAAGCCAGTCTTGTGACAATCCTAAAACAGCACAAAACCCAGACAAAAACACTGTTCCAAAACAGTGTGGCAACAGTTTTCACAGAAATAGTGTGTGTGTGTATATTACACACACACGTATACAAAGACGTGTGTGTGTGTGTGTGTGTGTGTATATATATATATATATATATATATATATATATATATATATATATATATATATATATATATATATATATATACACACACACACACATATATATATATATATATATATATATATATATATATATATATATATATATATATATACGCAAACACACACACGCAAACACGCATGCACACGTGTATTTTGTGGAAGGTTTTACCCAAAGGGAAGTTATCTGTTCAGTATTAGGAGATAGATAGCAGAATGTCAATCCTCTGAAACCTGCAAAAGGAATGCTCTGTCAGGCGGCAAGAAAGTTCTGAGGTGAACACACAAGCTGCTGTATGCTCCACCCTGGAACTCTTGCCACCAGCAGCTTGGGTGTTCATGGGAGATGTTCAAAGCTTTGGAAGATGAGTCAGCTGTTATATCCTTGCCAGGACATAACCTATACAGCCAGGCTACTGCAGCAGTGATTTAATGAAGGAACATCTAATCCATTTCCTATGGTACAAGGGAAAATAGTAAGCAAAAAATTCCAACTCTTCTCCAACATCTAGACAGCTTCTGCAGCCCCATTGGGCTGTTCAGTCTGGGCCTGTTCCTAGGAGCAGCTCTGAAATGGGAGGACTCACCAGTATAGACCTTTCTTAAGGGAGGACCAAGGAGAAACAGAACCTGTCCAAAGATGGCAAGTTTAGACTCACTGGTCACTTGTAATGGCTTTTTATACAGAAGCAAAATTGGAGAAAAGAGCTATCCATACCTGCAGGTAACACACAGACAGAAGTCAGGACTGCAGATTGGCAACAGAGCAGTTATCAACCTGGACAACTTTCCTGACAGTGGGCTAGGCAATGTGATGTTTACTGGCCTTCCCTGGATGCAAAGGTCCCCCCTTAGTCTTTGGAGGTTAGCCGCATCCACAGAAGACTGTCTGGAAGTAGCAGGAGTGGCACTGTAGAGATCCTCCACAGAGGTGAAGGCTTGTTTACTCTTCAGAAGATCCAGAGTTCAAGATTTTTTTCCTCATCAAACTCCATTAAGACACTTTTGGGGGTTAAGGTAAAGCAGTAAGAAGCCAAATTAAACTGCTCCTCAGTCTGATAGTACATCTAAATTTTCAAGCTCCCACCAGACAAACTACTGCTTGATGTACAGATACAAGCCCCACTGTAGTATGACTGCATGGGCTCTCCTCAACGAAGGCCTACTGGATCATGGAGGTTGGGATGCCAATCTCATAACTGTCTCAGATCTAGATGGCTACCCACCTTCTGTGACTAGAAAGCACAGTGGATCAATGCACAAGATCAGAGTGGCTAAGTGCTACAGCTAGACATACAAACACAAGAAGCAAAAAAAAACTTAAGATACACCACAGATGTATGGAACTGGGGATGTCTCCTCAACCACCAAGGTCTTTGAATGTGATTAACAAATAGTTCGAGTTTAAGCACACTCTACTTCTGGGAGAGCTCACTACCTTAAGGGTTTGAAGATGCCAGCTGGAACAGGTTCAGGCTTCTGAATGTTTGCTCTTGTGCAGATGCTCCAGTGAATGACTATGACTAAAAGGAGAAAACTCCTGCCAGTTTCCACTAGAATAGTTTTCAATCACTGCCATCTCTGTAAAGTGGGCTAACAACTTTTCCCTTTGAAGATAAATAGCTATGTTGAATGTCTGGCATCTGAAGCAAATACCAAGGTCATGCTCTTCCACACAACAGTACAGGCAGTGCTAAGTGCAGGTCTTGTTTACTGATTTCACAGCCATGTGGTCACCTACTATGATGCTTAGGCATACAGATGTAGGAATTCACCGACAAATGTAGGGATTAAGATCTGAACTGTGTGTGTGGCAAAAAGAAACAATAGGCTTTGGCAACTAGGGTGTTACACAATAACTAGCATCAGTCAAGGATGTCAACTCCCAGAATTCTGAATTTTGCAAAAAAAAATATGCATCATTTGGTGAAGTACTATCCTATGATCTATCGGGGGGGGGGGGGTACCCTTATTGCTCAAACGTTTTTTTTTTTTTTTTTATGCATCACACTTCGAGTTCATAATGTAGGCATCCACCGTTACAAGTCTTCTTTCTCGACATTCCTGGACTGCACCTTAGAATAACCCTCACATTAACCAATTTACAACAGCTAATAAAGTATGGCAGTTTCTACTGGAATGGTTCTGCAGTCACAAACTAATGTCAGCATGACTGTAGCTCCTTTAACTCCACCTTTGGCTTAAAATTTGTGGTTCAAAATTCTACTCTGAGGAGGTGAAGGGTTCTGCACACTCACTTTCTACCAAACGCTACATACATTTTTGCTCAGACTCAATTTTCTGTTCCTGATGTTAGACTGTAGCAATCAGAAGCTGGGAGTGCTGCAAATGCTTCCTTGTGAGATGCAAGGCTACTGGTGGTAAACTATCCTTTATAAAAGAAGATCTTTGAAAATAAAAGACTAGAATGCTGGGACTCTACATGGTTTTGTGATATAATTTTGCATTCCTTTTGCATAGCACCTTCATAATAATGCAAAAACTTATTGGAAACTTATCTAATGACTGAATCCAAAGACAATCTGAACTCAACATTTTGTGATAATGACTTTTTAGATGCAATTTTCTCCTGTCTCCACTGTTGTGCAACCTGGAGTTTGTTTATACGAGTTGGAGGGGTTTGGAGGTGTACATCCCACTACAATGCCCACAGAAGAATTTCATTTTTGACCATAAAACTTGTAATAAAAAAAAATCATTTTGATGAGTTACAGTTGCAATGACTCCAGAGTTAATCAAATGTTGGGAAACCTGTTCTGTTCACTACTATAAGAAAATGCCCACTGCCTTGAATACTATACTTAGAAAAGTTACAGACTCGAAGTTTAACATTTCTTGGGAAATCTATTACAATAACAACCGTAGTGCACACCTTGAACAATAATGATTTAAAATGTTCTTAATTTTGATTTCTAAATAAGACTTACTCACATTATAAAGAAGAACACAAAAATAAAATTACCTCTGACGCATCCACTGCAGGCTTCTGAAAGCTGTAAAGTTGTGTAAGAATTTCATATTCTTCCTGAAATAAAATTGATATTTCACAGTGAATATATCCTCAGAAAACAAACTATTGTAATAAAGAACAGCTGTGTTCAGGCTGCAACTACAGATTCTTTATCCACAGATCTGCCTCTAATATAGACAAGCAACATCCTAATTCTTCTTTCACTAAGCAGTTTGAAACTAAATTAATGACAAAAGCAGGTTCATTGCACAGATGAGGAACATTTAGACAGAGTACTACTGGCTTGGCAGTAAAGCTCAAGACCTTAATGAATTCAAAAAGGACATGTAGTTATTGGCTAACAGCTAAGAAAACCGTTATGTTACCCGTTTGGTGACAGTGCCCCTGAGCAAAGACGTACAATACGGTGGAGACTTATGACATTATACCATGTTATAAAGTTTAAAGTCCCACAATGCACTCTGTAGGCAGAGCAAACTGATCATCAGTGTGCTACATGCGAGACGTCCAGTGGCTGAAATGATTATGAATACTGGGGGTGTGCATAAGGTGGCAGTGCCACATAGCAATACCACTGCTCAATGTGTAGTTCCACATACTATGACAAAGAAAGTTGCCTGCTACTGTAGATGTCAAGTGTGCTACTACAACAGAATAGTATCATGTTTGAGTTCTAACATTTTCATAAATCACTGCACCTAACTGCAGTTACTATATTAAATTTTCTAGCAGAAATAAACATATACACCACCACCCAACTGAAGTCTGCAAAAAGAAAAAGCAACTTATTACAGTACTCTTAAAAGGTCCCCTCAGCAGTGAATGTCAAGTATCTTGCAGTGTTACAATCTTACAATGTCAACATTAATGACAAAATTCCACAGAATTTAGATAGAAAACCAAAGAATTTACACAGCAATATATACAGGGACGAACTGTAATTTCCATTTAATAACATTCAAAAAGCTTTAAGAAATGCTGAATGTTAGGTTGGTACAACTTCATGAGTTGCATACAAAAAGTGGATATTCAAGATTTGCTCTTGCAGTGTTGCAGAGTAGAGTAGACTTGGTGATACAAACTAGTGCTGTCCTGGCACTAAATAGGTTTCATAGGTTTTCATAGGTTCATACTAGGCTATCTGCCCGAGGGCATTTACAAGCCTAGCCCATCGTCTTGTGGCTTACGCCACCCCTTTAGTATGGGGAACTATACCCATTATTTTGCTGTGCCTCTGTCGAGCAGTGACACTGAGGTAATCCCTGGGGTATATCTGCGATCTCCCATCCATTGGTCAAGATTTCTCTTGAACAAGGCCAGCGAGGTGCTCTGCCTCACATGTACCGGGATTTTGTTCCACAGCATAGGGAGTCTTTGGGTGATGAATCTATCCCTCCAGCATGTCCTATTAATAGCCGTGTCGAGGTTTAAGTCTCCGCCCTTGTGGCTCTGATGGATCTAGATTTTTGAGGTGAAGCATATTCATCAAATCTGGGTTTGACATGGCCTTGTATGTTAGGCAAAGGTCACCTCTGAGCAAGCGGTGGCGACTGAATAGAGCTGGAGTTCTTTCAGTCGGGCAGCATAGGACAGATTTTTGAGACCCTTTATCCTTTTGGTGAGGAACTTTTGTGGCCTCTCCAGCTGCTGCAAGTGTCAGGTCAGATACATTCCGAATGGGGCATTGTACTCAATCATTGGTCTGATGAGTGATGAGTAAAGGGAGACAATGACCTCCCTTGATCTAGATGAGAATCCCTTCATGATAAGGTGGGCAATGTAGAAGGTCTTCCTAACTACTTTAGCTACATGGGTGTCGAATGACAGACTACTATCAACCTGGGTCCCCAGGTCCCTGATAACTTCTTCTGTGCTCAGTGGATTGCCACCTATTTGGTAGCTAGGGGTAACCTTGTTTTTCGAAGGGTATGACTATGCATTTTTGGCATTTAACTTTAGGCCGTGGCTCTGGCACCAGTTATCCATTTCTGTGAGACCCTTCTGAAGGATATCTGTGTCAGATGTGTTTTCTACTATGGCCCAGTTTGCAGTCATCTGCAAACTTTGTCAGCCATAACCCTCCTGTGTTTGCTTGTACTCGGAAAAGTAGATGCCAAACAAGAGTGGGCCCAGGACTGAGCCCTGTGGGACACCACTTGTGACAGGCTTTGAGTCTGACATGGCGCCAGAAACTCTGACCCTGTGGGTTCTGTCACTCAGCCAGTTTGCAACCCATCTTGTGATGTATGGGTTAACATTTAAGCGGATGAGTTTTTCAATGATACCCGAGTGGGGTATTGTATCGAAGGCCTTAGCCAGATCGAGGTAGGCTGTATGGACTGCCTTTCCCTCATCAATGGCTTTGATGACTGTTTCGAAAAAGTCAACCAAGTTTAAAAGGCATGATCTGCCTTTGACAAAGCCAAACTGGGTTGGATCCAAATTCTGCAAATTCCCTATGTCTTTATTGATGAGGTCCATTATGATCCTCTCCATGGCTTTGCAGATAAGGCTTGTCAAGCTAATGGGCCGGTAATTTCCAGGGTCGGTGGAGGCACCGCCTTTGTGAAGTGGGACCACAGTTGCAGTGCGCCACTCCTGGAGTGCGTATCCAGAGGTAAGACTTTGATTAAACAGCTGTCCTAGCTGTGGGTTTAATTCCTCATTGAGTTCGTGGAGCACACAGCCGGGGACACCATCAGGTCCCATGGATGCTATGTTTTTTGCTTTGGAGAGAGCAGTTCTCACTTGGGCGCTGGAGATGTTTGGGGCTGCAATCGTTTGGTATAGATATCTCTCCTTTTGGGGAGGGGAGAAGTTTGCACTGAACCTGTCAGCCAGTATGTTGGCAATGTCTGTAGGATCAGTAATCTTCACATCATTTTGAACTAGTTCTGAGCATATCTGGGGTTTCCTCCTAGGTTTCTAACATAGCTAAAGAAGGCCTTATGATTGTCTTTTGAGTCTTTAGCTATTTTTCTCTCGAAATTTGCTTTGGATGATTTTATGAGAGCTCTTAGTTTTTACTTATAGTGATCAAGGGTGTCTTACCTTTTAAGGATTTTGCTCTATCTTGTAGTAGCTTCCTCCTTTTGTTGTAGAGTTTGTTTATGGCTGGGGTCCACCAGACTGGACGCTTGCCTTTGGTACAAAGAGTCTTTGTTTTGCTTGGGATTGCCTTATCCATGCAGTCCTGCAGGTGCTGGTAGAAGGCATTTGTAAGTGATTCAGCGGCTTGAGTACTGTTTTCCGCCAGCTCGGGGGCCTTAAAGGAGACCACACTAGTCTTTAGAAGTGTGAAGTCGGCTTTTGAGAAGTTCTTTACTGTGGTCTTTTTATTTCAGGTGGGGGTGGGATGAGGACCTCCAGCGAGATTAGTTTGTGATCTGATCTCACCAGTGAGGGGTATACTTCGGTGTTGAACATTGTGCTCCCATGTTCGTGATGATGAGATCAAGTATGTTATCTCCTCTTGTGGGGATGGTGACTAGTTGTTCCATGGCATTTGAGTTTATGAATTCCAGGAACTTTTGGGCTAGGGTGTTTGGGCTTGAGTAGTGTTCCCAGTCTATATTAGGGTAATTGAAGTCACCTAGTATGATGGTGTTTGGTGATACATTTATCCCCTCTAGTGTTTTCAGGAAGGCCATGTGAGGTTCCTGAGTTTGTGAGGGTGGCCTGTAACATACTACAATTTGCAGAGCAGTCTTGCCTATGGTTAATTGCACCTGGATGGTCTCCGATGCATCGTGCATTGCCACCAGTCTTGAGGTGTGGGTGTCCTTGATGAATATGGATACCCCTCCTTTCTTGGTATTGTCCGGATTTTGGGGCGGAACGCATGATATGAGGTAAAACCTGATAGCGCTGGGGTGCTCTCAGGAGCCTTGAACCAGGTTTCTGTCACAGCACAGACATCGATGTTCTCCATACTGAGAAGGGCCTCGAGTGCGTGCATTTTGAGATTTAGACTTCTGGCATTGAGCAGCATTACCCTTAGTTTTTTCCTTTTTGTGTTCTAGGGTGGTAGGTTTAGAATTTGAGCCTTGCCTAAAAAGGCACTATGGGGTGGCAAGAGCCTTTGCCAATATCCGAATCCCAGGGTGACAGGTGTAAGCCGTCCCTTATGAGCAGCGTGGCTTGTCCAGCATGTCATCCCAGACAGACAGATACTGGATCCCCTTTGAATGACACCAGTGTTTAAGCCAATTGTTAAAGCTGATCATCTTATCTCTGTATTGTGGCATCATTCTTGGTGAAGGTAGGATACTGCTCAAGGTCAGGGTCATACCTGCCTGGGCTACATAATCAGAGAGCTCCTCAATGTCTCTTTTCATGTAGTCCAAGGAGGTACGTCTCAGGTCATTTACACCAGCGTGGACAATGACTGAGTCATATTTGTACCTGCTGTTGAGAGACCTGAGTGCTTGCGTTATGTGGCGGATTCTAGCTCCCGACAGGCAGCTTACTGTGACCTTCTCCTTACTCAGTCTGGTGAGCGGGACGTCAGTGTGTCTGACTATGGAGTCACCAATGACTAGTGTGTCTGGCATTGTGTTTGGCCTTAAGGGCTGTGACTGTTTGACAGGCCAGGATACATTCAAAAGAATTAATTTACTCGAGTCCACCCCACTCCAATGCCAAGCATATGTTCAGGTATACATACATACTTGTGTATATGTAGGCCCACTCATTCTACCTCTTTTACTCAATTAGCAACCACAAAATACAATTATAAGGTACTGCATACAATAAACTAGATTAAATAAAACTAATGAATTATATCAATAAGCCCTGAACGCATCACAACAAACATTCACTTACATTACCAACACAGCTCACCGAGGGAAAGAAACTCAGAAGTCTTGAAACTTTAATCATTACAAAGAACTGCACTAACTTTGAAGTAGGCTGCATAATATGCAATACAGGATTTCAAAAGCTGCACAGCTCTACACTGTGGTTGGAGGAAACCGGGATTACAAAACACTGCAGGACAGCAGAGCCTGTAGAATTGCCCTGCCTAAGGAAGTCCTGGGTTTAGAAGATGTATCTAATTTGTAACGAGTCATGAACATAGGACAGAAGACAAATTCACTGCTATGCAAGCATAATCAAGTGATACCACATAGAAGAAGGCTGCAGAAATGACCACTGTCCTGCTGACCTCATTTTCATGGTTCAAATGAGATTACTTCTGCTATGTATTTTGACAAGCACTGTATGATGGCTTTTCTGCTGCAATGCCATCACCAAAGAAAATATATATAAATATGGTTTTGTTCTTGGATAGCAGCACTATACCAGTTCATGTGTATCTATAGCATACAACTACCGCTCAACTCTGTTATAATATTCTGTGAAGAATTAACTGAAAAATCATAATGACATCAGCAAGTGGAAATAATGTTTTGCATTATACAAGCTAAAATTCTGCCATGAAAGCAGACAGACAGAAGCAACAACACAAGCATACAAACAAGTACTTATCATACCAATTAGTGAGACAGTCTCTGAAGTGGGTGCAACATGTAAATACACCCCATCGTGTGTAGTATCATGTGGCTTTTCCTAAATTCTTGAGCTACTATGTATGGACTGGAAAGGGCCACTTAGTCACACCTTTAACATCTTTATTAAATCATCCCATTTTAAAGTTGCAGCATGGGTTCACAAACATTAAATAGAAAACATACTTTTAATTAGTTTCCACTGCTACCACCATGCAGTACACACACACAAGCTTTATTTTCAACTTTAATTTATTCCAGAATTCTATAAATTGCTCAACTCTTGCCTTCCCTTAATCCGCACTCCTCCCCCTGAGAATTATTCTATACATATTTTCTCACAAATTCAATTTCTTTCTAAGAAATTTGCTCCTTAACCTTTAGAGATTCCTCACACAATAACTTTATCTCATTTAAATATTCAACACCTTTATTACAGCTGGTTTCAATTCTGGTTTCTACTTTCGAGTAATTTGTTTTTGCTGCCAAAAGGGTTAAACTTAGCAAAGCCTTACTATGCTTTGACAATTCAGAGTCTACACCCAAGCTCAAAAGACTCATTTTGAGAGTTACCACCACTTGTTCCCGTAACATTATTGTCAAAGTAATCTGTATGGAATTTTTAAAATGTGCCAGCTTGTTACATTCCTTAAAATGAGCTCCAATTTTCTCTCTCTTCCACATTACATCTCCAGCATTTACTATTTACTCGAGTAAGAATCCTCTGGAGTTTACTGGGAGTATACAAATATCTATGCACACACTTCCATAACCTCCTATATTTGAAGCACATCCATCTTTGTGTTATTATTACAGAGACTTATTTGAAGTGCCTTGAAAGTACCCGCTCAATACCAGGGTTTTGTGCACACACACACACACACACACACACACACACACACACACACACACACACACACACACTCAATGGAAACTGTGGTGTCATCTCCATATTTGCCAAGGACCACGTTACTTTGAGACAAAATACCTAGATACCCTCAAATAAAGTTTACAGAGTTTCAAATCATACTAAATAGGATTAACTATCACTTTACAGTGACCTACAGAACTCCCTCCTTGTCTCAAACAAAAATCACAGAACATTCCTAAAAATTCTTGATGAACTCCCCCATAAGTGGGAATGCTATTACCCTTATTCAACAACTCAATGATTAACTGAGGGACCTCTGCAGCAACATAAAATATGCACAAACATTCTTAAGATTTTTACAAATCCTATAAACTGATGGAAAAAACATCACAGAATTCAAGAACTTAAAAACATACAAACCTCCAAATATTTCTATAATTAAGTCTCTAATTTAGAGTATTGCTTATAAAGTCGATAATACTAAGAGTTATGGAGAAAAGTTCTGTTCATCTCTGGATAAACGTATCAAATTAGCACTTCCCACCAATGGAGAGGTTTAAAAACAAAACTGTGTGGTAACCCTCTAGCACTATTAAACTACGTAATAAAAGGAAGAAACTCCTAAAACTGCATAGCAAAACAAACAACCCTAAAAGAAGACATAAAAAATATCTCTCAAATGTAGTCTAGCCACAGAAGCCAAAGACCACTACAAATCCTTCTTTAGTTATGTCAGAAAAAAATTACACCCAACACTGCTCCAAGCTTATTCATAGCACCAGCTACTCAGATACAATGGATATTCCCAACATACTAACTAATAAATTTAGTGTCAGCATCACCCAATACATCTATTCCAAAATCTACCTATCCCTGATGGAATCATGCCCCTAATCATCACAAGAGAGAAAATACTGAAGATACTCTTCAAAATGAAGAACAACACATCCACTGGATCAGACAACATACCAGGCTGCCTAATTAAGAGCACTACACAAGCATTCAAGGATCGGTGGTGGTGCTGCGGTAGCGTTGTCGCCTCACAGTAAGACGCTGTCCGGTTCGATTCTCAGGTAGAGCGTCGTCTGCGTGGAGACATGCGTAAATGGGCGTACCTTCATTGAAGGTTGTGCGTCAGGGCTGGCAACTCGGCACGTAAAAATCAGCTGCCAATCATTAGCGGACCGGAGTTCCGCTGTGGCGACCCCTAGCCGGGAAAAGCCAAAAGACACAATAACAACAACAACAACAACCATTCGAGGATCCACTCTTCAAACTTCCCACAGGAATTGTACACTGCTGCTGTAATCCCACTGTATAAGGGTGGCCCTACCTCTGACCCAAGGAATTACAGACCCATCAGCTTAACAAGTCTTATATGCAAAGCTATGGAACATATCACAATGGACCTAGTTAACTACATCAAAAACCTTACTATACAATGACCCCCTATTAATATTCCAAAGCATGCACACTGATTGGCCAGTGTGCCCGTTGTAAATCCCACAATATACCAATGGAAAAAGGTCCGGTCGCTCAGACTTTTTTCCGTTGGTATAAAGTGCCCAAAACCCTTTTAAATAAATAAATAAATAAATATATATATATAACGGAGCAACGGAGACTTTTTCTCTGTTGCTTCCATTTCAAAGCATTGATGTACTGGGTATTCGTAGGAACGCAAGTCCCATACACATGTGCAGTACATCAACACAAGGAAGCAGTATTCCACCACCGGCAGAAGAAGTAAGTATTTTTTTCTTAAATAATGTCATTGTATAATAGCAATAACCAACTCTGTTGTTGTGGTATATTGAAATTTACTCACGGCTGGCTTTATTTAGTCACTCGAGCTTCGCCCTCGTGATTAAACCACGCCAACTGTGGGTAAATCTTCAATATACCACACCACGTCGTCAGTTATTGCTTAATTATTAAATTCTTGTACTCAAACCCCAGCAATATGGTTTTGTCATGGGTAGATCCTAAGCAATGAATGTTGTAAACTTCTTTGAGAGAGAGTTACCTAGGCTGTTGATGGTGGACTGGTTGTAAACACAGTGTAACCTGACGTCACCAAACAATCAACACCATGTCACATTCAAATACAATAAACACACATTCAAATATAATACACAAACTAAAGGAATTCCAATTTTGCTCATATTTGGTTAGGTGGACAGCTCACTGGCTTAGAGATAGTACTCACACTGAGTGTGTGTGTGTGTGTGTGTGTGTGTGTGTGTGTGTGTGTGTGTGTGACGACATCCTTTTGAAAACATGAAGGTGACTAGTACTTGGCCGATCTCAATTATCAAAGGAGGATCTCTAGTTAAAGTTTGAGGATGACTATAAGTTAAATAGGCTCAAACTCAATGCCAAAACTGCAACATTGTAGCATTTGGCAAGATGCCAATGGATTCTATTTACTGCAGGTGTAACATAAAACTTCAAACTAAAAATGTTAAGGAGACTTGGTGGATAGCTCTCATATTTTAACATCACATAACGACAGCGGTTAGGAAATCTTTTTCCTTGCACACCTCATACCCAAGGGTATATCTTTCAAATTTAAAGTCATCATCTCTTTGTATTCAACACCGATAAGACCCACCACTAAATACAGCACCCCATTTGGGATATACCTTAGTAAGCAAATCAAGCAACTGGAAAGACCCTAGAGATTTGTAACTAGAAAGACCAGGGGAGTTAAAAGACTTGTTACCAGGAAAGACCAGATGCTTTGCCCTCGTCTCCTTAGGTGCTACTCATGCCTCTTATGCTATAAGGGGATCCAGTAGTCCAAGAAAGTACAGTTGTGTAAAATCTTACCATAAGAGAAGATGCCCTTCTCTTCACTGTTGAAATATTCATTACATAAGGGATCCCCTGTCAAGGATAGCCCGACAGCTGGCCAATATACCAAATTTAGGTCCCATAAGTGCTGTATGTCACACTTTTGTTCACCACGTAAGGCATAGGGCATAAAGGTGACATACATACATAGTCACACAAACACTTGGAACTGAAATGCTTCAGTAGGAACAGAACACCCTCAGGAACAAAAGAGAACATGTACATCCAGAAGGAAAAAAGGTAAAAGAAAAAGGAAACAAGGGCACCTTGGCCAGGAGGCAACAAGAAAAACAGGGCAAGAACTAGAAAAGAGGAGAAGGAGGGAGGGACAGAATACTGCAACAGTGAAGAGAAGGATATCTATGTTATGGTAAGATTTTACACAACTTTACTATGTCCTTCTATATCACTGTTGCATATGGGAAGATTACAAGAGTTAAGAAGCAGCAAGAGAGGAGGAAGGCACAGAAGAGCCCTCTACAAACCCATGCAAAATGGCCATGGTAAAACCTGCCCTGGAAATAACATCCAATTTGTAATGTTTAATGTATAATGTTTGGTGAAAGTGTGAACAAAGGACCGAATAGCAGCCTCAAGGATAGACTTGGTGTAGAAATCTTTGAAAAAGACACCAGACGAGGTAACCACCCTAACAGAATGTGCCTTTACTGATGAAGAAGCAGATCATCATTATCATCGGCCCCCCTTTCCCTCATTTTTTCTACATGGGGTCAGGGTATCGTGTTAACTGTCACCAACTCTCTCGATTCAGTGCCACATTCCTGCCTTCAACACTCATGCCTGACTGTTGCAGATCTTCTTTCATACAATCCATCCACCTCTTTGCTAGACATCCTCGCTTCCTCTTACCTTCTTCCAGTCTGTCCCAAATCTACCTCACCAGTCTGTCTTCTACTTTTCTGCACATGTCCAAACCACCGTAATCTGTTCTCTGATCTTTTCTGCAATTGGAGCTACTTTGGCTTCTATTCTTATGTCCTCATTTCTTTGTCTGACCCACAGTTCGCATCCTACCACCCTTCTCAGGCACTTAATTTACTATCACCTCTAGATCCTGCAACTGTTCTGCTTTTACTGCTCAAGTTTCTTTACCATACAGTAGCACTGGTCACACCACTGTCTTATACACTTTACTTTTCAGCTTCTTTGTCATTCTTCTGTTATAGACTACACCTGACACTCTATGCCAGTTGGTTGCAGCCTCTCCGATTCTAGCTTTGACCTCTTCATGAAGAAAAACATCCATTATGAAAAGAATAACAAAGGAAATGACCTTAGAAATCCAGTATGAAATAATTTACTTAAAAACAGCCAAAACCAAGGTCCTGGGATGAAAAGAAACAAAAAGCTGCTCAGTCTTGTGACTATCTTCATTTTATCTAAACAATACCAAAGCTGTCTATGCAAATCCAAGGTGTGAAGAACCCTCTCACTGTGGAGAAAGAAAAAGGAAGGAAGATGAATAGACTGATTAAGGGACAACTCACTGACCACCTTGGGCAAAAAACGAAGGATTAGTTTGAAGAGACAACCTGTTTCTGTGAAAAACTAAAAAAAAGGGAGGAGTAACCATGACAGTCAGAAGCTCAAGACACTGTCTTGGTTGGAAACCCAAAAGAACAAGTCTTCCATGTACAATGTTGCAAGGAAGCTGAAAAAGCAGGCTCAAAGGATCCAGATTCAATTTTTCAAAGTACAAAACTGAGGTTCCAAGAAGGTGGAATAGACTTTTTTGGGGAAGCCTGATATGAAGGACGCTTTTAAGAAATTGCTCGACCTCAAACCAAGAGGCCAGGGGAGGATTCGAGGGCAGACAAGCATATATGATTTTCTGGTAGTGAGTTTACTGGCCATCTGAAAAGCCTGAAGCACGGCCTCAGAAAAAAAGGTGCTAAAAAGGAATCAAAACCTTATCACCCACATTGTCATTTAAAGAGTGGATGGGTGAGAATAGGTAACAGACCTCTTGCCTCCTGTGAGAATATCTACCTGGTGAGGTAACTTGTAGTGATTGCCCCTGGCCAAGTAAATAGAAAGATGGAACTAATGCTGTCTGGACCAAAATGGAGTCACCAGCAAGACTTTGGAAGAGTCTTGTCAGATCTTGTGCAGAGCTCATGATAAAGAGGAACAGAAACATTCCCTTCCAAGGGAAGCACAAAGCATTCACTTTCCAAGTCAGAGGACTTGGAACTCTGGAACAGAATAGAAGAAGTTGTCTGTTCAGACAGTAGACAAAAAGATCTACCTGAGGAATACCACAATGATTGACTATGTCTACGAATACATCCCTGTGAAGCATCCAATCATGAGCCTGTGTTCTGGACCTGCTCAAACAGTCTGCCACTAGATTGTGCTCTGGGAGAATATACACCGCCTGAAGAGAGTCACTTGATATTTGACAGCTAGATCCCAGACCTGAAGAGCTAATCTGCAGAGCAGACAGGACCTCGTACCCCCCCCCCATTTGTTGTTGTACATCACAGTGGTACGGTCTATGAAGACTTTGATGGGGACTGGGATGGAAAAGGGAATGAAAAGCTTGCAAAGCCAGAAGCAGAGCTCTCCTCTCATTTATGTTGATACGATCTGACCTTTGATGAGGAGGCCACAGACCCTGAACTTTTAGAGGGCCACAAAAAGCTCCCCACCACAAGTCTAAGACATCTATTAAGCAGCTCCTGAAAAGGAATTGGAGCCTGGGAAGAAAGCCCTGGATTGAGAGAAAGTTGATGAATCCACCACTAAATCTTGGGTCTCAGATAAGGAAGAAAAGGAACAGGGAATTCCAGGGAGTGGCAATGTTGGAGTCATATTAATTTGAGGTACCACTAAAATTTCCTCATATGCAATCTGGCGAGAGGGAGCATGGGAATAATGGAGGCCATAAATCCCAGAATCCTGAGAAATTCCCTGGCTGTGAGAGAGAGGACAGAGGAAGAACAGACTGGAAAAAGAATGTCTGAGACAGAATCTTGGGAGCAGGGAGATGTGCCAGCATGAGAAAGGTCTGAAGTCAATACCAGAGGTAAAAATGACCCCAGGAAGGCATTAGAACAGATTTCTTGAGGTTTATGGTGAGCTCCAGACTGTGCAAAAGACAAAATGGTAAACTGGAGATCCTGTAACAGACTGATGGGTGAAGGAGCTTGAATGAGCAGGTTATCTAGATAGGGAAAAATCTGAATCCCCCCAAGCCTGCAAAAAAGCAATGACAGAGGCAAGGCATTTGGTAAATACCATCAGGGCAGAAGAAAGGCCAAAGGGCAAAGCAGAGAACTGAAAATGCAAGGAAGAAACATTAAAACATAAACATTTCCTGAGGAGAGGGTGAATGGGGATGTAAATGTATGCATCCTTGAGGTCTAGAGAAACCAAAAAGGCCTGGGGAAGAAGAAGAAACAAGGTCTGAAGAGACAACATCCAGAAAGAAGGCACCTTGAGAAAGGTGTTGAGCAGAGAAAGATCTAGAATTGGTCATGATGTACCTTCCTTCCAACGAACCAAAAACATTCTGGAGTAAAACCTCTCTCCCACCTGGGTAGTTGGAACAAGCTGAACGGTGCCCTGATCTACAGGGGATTGCAGAACCTACGGAAAATGAGGAAGCTGTTCTACAGAAGGTTGAGGAATGCTCAAAAGGGGGAGGGGCAGATTTCCAAACCATGAAATACCCCTGACAAACAACAGACAGCACCCCAAGAATCGGAGGTGATCCAATGCCAATTTAGAAGAGAGAGAGAAAGGCAGAGACACAAGGGGACCTGACTGAGTAGAAGAGAAAGCCAAAGTCAAATGGAGACAAAGTGACATAGCCAAAGAGAAGGGAAGGTCAAAAGTCAAATGGAAATACACCTGTCCTGAAAAGAAGGCTTCTGAGATGAAGGGATCTAAGTGGACTTAACAGGAGGAAAGAGACTAGATTACATCTTAGAGGAGGGTGAGCCCGCCTATGCACAAAGGCAGACCTAAAAAGGTAATTCCTCTGGAATTTGGGGATAGGGAAGACATAATTATATTTGAGTTCCTGCAAGACCTAACCCTTATCCTGAAGGAACTTAAATAAGTCAGCAGCAGCTGTTCCAAAAAGATTTCTATTATCCAGAGGGCCATCCAAAAGCTTGGCTTTAATATCATCAGGTAAAGCCTGAAGATGTAGCCAGGAATAACACCTCATCACAAAACCAAAGGCAGCGGCCTTGAAAGCAGCATCAGCTGCATCATAACTGCATTTTATAGAGTGACGGCAACTTGGGAAGTGGACTCAAGCAAGGAAAGTGCAGAAGTCTTCCCATCAGAATTGGGAAGGTTAGGTACCACCTTAGCTACCTGGGAAAGAAGAGCCAAAAATACTGGGTCATGTAGGTCTGGTAATAAACAGCATTAAAAAAACAGGGTGGCAGTGGTACATATTTTCTTATAATCTGCGTGATGCATGTACGGCAGCTGCAAGGCTCATGAGTCAGCACATTCAAAACAAAGAAAAGCCAGCAGTAAAGGTGGAAACCCACAATTTAATACATGAAATCAAAATAAAAAATCACATAAGGTAGAGGGTAGTAAGCCCAACTACCTGCTCCAAACCGGTTTCGGCTGTAATAGCCTTCTTCAGTGAGTAAACATGAGCCAACAAAAATCCACTCATGTATATATAAAGTGCTACATACAACAATTCATTGGTGCATTCATAACTGGTCATTAAGCACAGGTGGGAACAAAGCCCCTAACTTAATCCATTTGCATTCCTTAAAATTAAGTATATCATGCCAGCCTGATTTGTCCCTACATTTACCTAAAATACAATCTATAACAGTAAAATAAAAAGATGCAGTACTGTGTTTGCACACATTTGTACAAATCATTATTAGGACGTTTATTCCTAATATCACTAAGGTGTTCCCCAGTCCTGAGACAAAAAGGTCTAGAAGTTTGTCCCACATAGAATGAGGAGCATGAACAGGTGACTAAATAGACAACCCACTCTGTGCTACAGTTAGCCCAAAAATTAATGTTGTCTATAGAAGGGAACAGAACAGGACAGAACTAAATTGTTACAATACAAGGACAAACCAAGAGATTTTTCCAATGCTTTGGTTTGTCTGGTGACCACATATGGACATAACACATGGGGGTTTATGAATATAATTAACAGACACTGGAACATTCTTACAGCCGAGGAGAGATTACACCCTTTTTTGGGTGATCGATGATCTTTTTCATTTAGGAGAGGACGTACATTGGGTTCCCTCTTTAGCCACTGTAAGAGGGTGGGACCTAGTTCTATTGTTCCCACTCAACGCACACTCACAGGTGGCCCATTGTTGGGATTCATGCCATGTGGTCATTGTACTCATTGCAATAGGGTTCAGAAAATGAGGGAATTCAGTAGTCGCAACACATCAGTAGTTTTAAACATTAATTTTTGGGCTAACTGTAGCACAGAGTGGGTTGTCTATTTAGTCACCTGTTCATGCTCCTCATTCTATGTGGGACAAACTTCTAGACCTTTTCGTCTCAGGATTGGGGAGCACCTTAGTGATATTAGGAATAAACATCCTAATAATGCTTTGTACAAACATGCGTGCAAACACAATACTGCATCTTTTTATTTTACTGTTATAGATTGTATTGTAGGTAAATGTAGGGACAAGTCAGGATGGCATGATATACTTAATTTTAAGGAACACAAATGGATTATTAAGTTAGGGGCTTTGTTCCCACCTGGGCTTAATGACCAATTATGAATGCACCAATGAATTGTATGTAGCACTATATATACATGAGTGGATTTTTGTTGGCTCATGTTTACTCACTGAAGAAGGCTATTACAGCCAAAACTGGTTTGGGGCAGGTAGTTAGGCTTACTACCCTCTACCTTATGTGATTTTTTATTTCATGTATTAAATTGTGGGTTTCCACCTTTACTGCTGGCTTTTCTTTGTTTTGAACATACTTTCTTACCCAAACTTTCCATGTCTCTACTGTCCTTATATAGATTGAAGGAGCTTGGTAGATGGCAACAACTTAGAAAGTTTATCAGAGGAAACTGAAACCACTGAAGCATCAGCAGAAGGGCAAGTGTACAAAAAGTTGCAATCCTCAGGCACCTTGAAGAACCTGTTAGGTTTCTTGAGAGCTAGGGGCTGAGAATCAGGAGCTACACAGGAGCTACACAGGCAGCAGTAAAGGTGTCCAAAAGGACTGCCAAAACAGAAGGGACAGCAGATGGCTTGGGAAACTCAATTTGTTGAAGCTTATAACACCTCCTTTGGATGTCAGAGATCTAGGAGCAATCCCACTTAAAACAGTCCAACAAGCAGCCAATAGTATCCTCAAAGGATAATTCTTCCAAGGGTGAGTCTGGACTCAAGGAATCCTCTTCCTCTGAGCCACAGTCCTAAGAAGGAAAAAAATCTAAAAAGAATAAGCAAGGGATTACTCCCCAGAATCTAAGTCCTTATCTGAGGAATCCAATTCTCTAGGCCTCTTAACAGCGTTGGAAGACCAGGGAGGGGCTGGGACAGAGGGTCCCTATTAGAAGAATGAAAGTCCAAAATATCAAACGCTGTAAACAGTGAAAATGCCAGACATCGATGCGTTTTTTTGTGAGATCGCTGTACAGTGAAGATCAGGAAATTTGCCCTTTCCTCACTATAGTGCAATCTCGGAGTTGCTGCGGTGTTTACAGCGTTCAATTATATGAACTTTCATTCATATAATATAGACCTGGGACAGACACCCCCCTAAGGAGGCTTCAAGGCCATTAAAGCACTGAACAGACCCTGAGTAAAATTTTTATTTTATTTATTTTATTGGACATTTGTTTACTGGGTCAGAAAAGAATCATTTTTCAGTGGAGGCCTGGGAAATAAAGCTCCAGATTCAGAAGCTACTGTTCAAAACATTATTAACAGTATAAGACAGTAGGGTGCAGTCTTAAAAGTACACTAATAGTGAAACATCTTAATGGTACAATAGTGAAATAAAACAAAACAGTAGATGCATTTTAAATGATGTAGATGACTAGAAATTTTTACATGATACAAGGTACACATTGAATATTTACATGTTAGTTGCAAGCAAGCATAAGCTTAGAATATCAGTGAAGAATATTTGTTAGAAGGGTTAGAGATGAGATAGCGAGTTAGGAGGAATGTCGATACTAAGAGGTGGTAGGGGAGATTAACAGGAGGGAGGGGATAGGATGAGGGAGGTAAGGTAAGAGTAGAGTGGAGGAAAGTTCAGAGTGACATAGGAATAGTATGAAAGACGGAGGGAGAGAGAGAGGGACGGGAAAAAAGTTAGGACCGGAGAGGAAGACTAGCCTGGGTCAGTGCATGGACACTGCCAAGAGTTGTTCATGTGTTGTCTAAAGGATGCTTTGAATGCTGTTAGGTTAGTAGTTCTTACTGGTAGTGGGAATGAGTTCCAAACTTTGGCTATGTAGTGAGAGTGGCTTTGTCCAGCTGATTTGGAGAGTTTGGAGATAGTAAGAAGTTTCTTTTATTCTGACCTCAGGGTTCTGTTTGGGTAGTATGGTTTAATGATGTTATTCAGAACTGAAAAGGCCAGGGGTTCGTAGACAATGTTTTGAAATGTTAACATTTGGCAAAAAGTAGGTGACTGGGGAATTCTAGCCAGTTTAGTTTTTGTAGAGATAGACAGTGGTGTGATCTGGCTTTAGAGTTGCTGGCAAATTTGGCCACTTTACTGTAGCTCCATTCTGGACCTAGTGGAGTTCTGCAGGTTGGGAAATATAGGTGCTCCGTAAAGCAGCGAGTGTAGAAGGAAAGTTTTTGCGAGGGTAGTTTTTGTGGTTGAGTTTTGAGACTGTTTGTTTCTGTAGAGTACACCAAGTTTTTGTAGGTTTTCTTTATGTTTTGTTGAACATAGAGATCAAACTTTAAGTGATCATCTATTACAACACCTAGCAGTTTAGTGTGGTGGACTATTTCAATAGTGGTATTGTTTACACAGTGCATTTTGAAATAACTTAAGTCAGTACAGCAGTTTTTGGTAGCAAAAGAAGCATTTTGGTCTTTTTATGGTTACGGAATAGCTGCCAGTTAGTAAGTCAGGATTCAGTAGCAGAAAAAGTTTGTTGAGTAATGGTGAGAAGTTGGGTTAGTGTTGCAGAGGTGCAGATTATCATAGAGTCATCTATCTACACATTGCAGGAGTGTTCCACTTGAGGAGGCAGTATTTACGTAGTTTGTAAATATGTTGAATAGTAGGGGTCCTAAGACAGATCCTTGCTGGACTTCAGTGGGGTTAAGAAGAAAGGGGGAGGTAGTGTTTGACCATTTTACTGATTGTCTTCAGTCATATAAGTAGCTGTGGAACCATTTTAGGGTGGGAGGGGTAATGCCCAAGTTAGAGAGCTTGTTCAGGAGGAGTGAATGTGAGACGGAGTCAAATGCCTTTGAGAGGTCAAGAAATAAAGCAGATACAAAATGCACCCCCCCCCCCCCCCCAAGAGTCTCTGGCTCTGTTTACTGATTCAGTGAAGTCTAGGAGGGCTGTTGATGTGCTGTGGCCAGGACGGAAACCACGTTGTGTTTGTAAGAAGGTTGTTTTGCTGTGTTTCGTAAGTTGTAGATGGATACATTTTTCAAGTATTTTGAAAATGTGGGAACTATGGCTCTGGGTCAAAAGTTTGTAAGTTCAGTGGAGTTACCTCCTTTGTTAATGGGAATAATATGGGACTTTTTCCAGATGTTAGCTACTATGGATTCCGATACAGATTGATTAATCAGGATGCTGTCTGGGTAAGATATGGAATCGGTGGCTAGTTTTAGGTATGAGGAAGGGAGGTTATATACGGAGGTAGAGCAGGGTTTAAGTTTGTGCAGTAATCTTTTTATGAGGCTTATAGGTTTAGGTTTTAGGGTAAAAGTGGTGTGGTTCTCGGAAAGCCTGTTTGTGCCATGAAGGTTAAGAGGGTGTGGGCTAAAAGAGGGAACATCATTAATGATGGTCAGGGAGAAGGTGTCAGTATTTGGAGTTTTGGCAATCAGACCTGCTCTGCATTTTATGAACGGATTGTTAAAGTCCTCTGCAATTTGACATGGAGTGGTGTTGAGTGGAATATTGTGGATTTTTTTAGTGCTTGGGTGTAATAAGGTTGAGACTGAAGACCAGAATTTTTTAGGTTACTTTTGCGTTCTTGCTGTAGATTAGTGAAGTAAGATTGTTTATCTTTGGTAACCTGCTTTGTTACTTGGTCACGTAGTACCTTATATTGTATTAGTTCTGGTTGTTTCTTACTTTGCTTCCACTGACCCCAAGCTACATCCCTTTTCTTCATTAACTGTTTACATTCCATAGTTAGCCTGGGGACAGGATTCTTTCTGATTCTTTTAGTGTGAACTGGTGCTAAGGTATCAAGAAGTTGTAGGAAACTGTTGTTGAAATAGTGTACTGCTTCTTCTAGGAGCAGTTCCTTTAGTGATGACCAGTTTATTTTGCTAACTAGTTCATTAAACTTGTTCTTAGAGAAGTTAGTAAGGTTATGGACAGATTTTAGGATGCGTGTTTTAGGAGACCGATTGTTAGCTCGGATGGCATAGGAAGGTAGGTAGTCACTTAGGGAGTTTGGATGTGTGCCAGCAGAGGTAAAGTTAGTGGGATGTGATACCAGGATCCAGTCTAAGGTAGACTGGTGAGTGTATTGTTTGTTGTAACTAGTAGGGCGGGTAATGAGTTGAGAAAAAACATACAGAGTGATGCTATTTGTTGGTAGTTGTGATGAGAGAAACAGCCAGTCTATGTTAACATCTTCTAAAATGATGGTCTCATGTTTTATTGTTTGGGTGTTCCAGGATACGATGTCATCTAAAATGGGAGTGTTCTTACCTGGGGGAATATAGAGAATAATGATGGAGTAAATGCTACAATACTGAGGTTGTTAGGATAAAGTAATGCTCTACCTCCACCTCTTTTATGGTTTCTGACTAGTCCAGCTATGTTGCAGTTGGGTGGTAACAGATCACAGTTTAATGCTTGGCTTTAGCCAGGTTTCAGTAAGGGCTAGCATGTCAGGTTTGTACGGATTTATCCAAGCATGCAGGGGTATACTTTGTTGCCTAGGCTTCTAATGTTTAATGTCATGATGTTGAGATTTTTTGGATTTGTTTTGTGGGTTTGATTACAATTTGGACCAAGGTTTGGGTGAATGACATCGCATTGTGATAAAAGGGTGGTGATTAGATAAGAGAAAATGTTCAGTAGTTTTTTTTAGGGAGGAAGATATAAATTGTATGAAGTGAGGGTTGCTATATGCAGTTACTAGGAGTTTTGTAACGGAGTAAATTGGGTAAGTTGTACAGAAATAATTGTGGGGAGATATTTGCACAGTTGCGATGGTATGACTGGTAGTAGGAGGTAGAGGTTTCTGGGGTGAGGAGAGGGAGCAATGCAGTATGCATAAGTATTATTAAGGTAGAGGTTATTGTAGCTAGTAGTAATATTGTTTTATGGTGGTACATGATTGAGAGGTTGTTTGTCCTGCCATTCACGTGGGGGATCTTTAGCAACAAAAGAAATATGTTTAGTTTTCTGCTTTTTCTTTTGTGGGACATCTGCCCTAAGAACCCTAGGAGGTTCAGACTCTTGACGAGATTCAAAAATAGAAGTAGGATCTCTTCCATCACTAAAAGCTGAGGAACCCCCTTGGTCCCTCAGAAATGAATCAGCCAAGTTTCCCCTCAACATCCGGAGCAAATGCTGGAAAAGCGTCCAAGAACATGTGAAAGCACAGATCCAACCCCTCAGACAGGGTTGCGGCAGAGGAATCTGTAGCAAGCATAGGATAATCTTCAGGGCTTTCACTAGCTTCTAGAGAAACATCTGGGGGTGGCTAAACAGCAACCAGATCAGGACTAGTATTTTTGGCCTTCGGCAGACAGCTGGCCCTTGGGACAGGAGGATTCTGCATAGCATTCTTGGGCTAAAATTTAAGTCATTGATTCTCAAGATATATGGACAAGGAGGATAAACTATTATGTAGGGTCTTAAGGACAAACGCTTGACAGACAGCACACTGGGCATGGTCATCGAAGTGCCCAAGCAAAAAAGACAATGGTCCTGATGGTCTTTATTGGGAATCTGCATCCTACACTGACATTTTCCCTTATTGAATGACATGAACACAAAATGCACAAGAGAACTGAAAAAAGGGAGATGAAACTCCAATGGGGTACTTGTACGCAAGTGGCTTGGTAACCATCACGGCACAAGGGCGTCCAGACCGATGTTCGGTAATGGCGTTCACACTGGTGGCAAAGAAGCTCTGAGTGTTTGTGTTCGTATATCATCTTTATGTGACATATGGTGCCTACAAGACCTAAAGGCTTCGGTATTCTGGACAGACGTTGAGCTATCCTTGGCAGGAATTCCCTTATGTAAAGAATATTGCAACATTGATAAGGAAGGACACCTCTTACATCTCATCAATAACAGTTCATGTAACACTAGAACCACAGACCAAAGTCTACTCCAACAAATAAATAAAACTATGAAACGAGATAGCTCTATAATGGTATACCTACTCCTTTTGTGGGGCAAACTCACTCCCCAAATTAAGAAGTGTGACACCTGGTGTGCCTTACAAAAAAAAAACAGCTAGAAAACTGAATGGGTATTCACAAATTCACCCCTTGTATGACTGGACTGGGCATCAATGAAATGAGAGGCAAGGAAGAAACTGCCTTGTTTCTTGGATGCTTAGCAACTCCTATGATACAATGCTCCAATGCTACACGCGTAAGAAATGCAATGGATATACAAGGGGATCTTCCTACTACCACAGTGATGCATCTAAAGGCACATCCACATGCTAGACACTATTTTCACAAGCATAAAACTAAGTAACTGCCTAACCTCCTTAGTATGTCCATCTATCCCTCCTCTTAAAAAAGGCAAGCAGGCTAAATCTCACGTTTCCTTTACTCCTCCCTCCACCAGCATGTACAAGTGCTTGAGCTGCTAAATGAACTCAGGTTGTCTGTGTTATAATTAGAACTTTATCATCCCTTTATGACAACACAGATGGATACATGGCAATAGTAGTGGTGTCCCCTAAGGTTTTAAAAGTGTTGCAGCCAAACAACAGATGAGTTTTATTGATTAATGATATTAAAGTATTAGCGCAAGTACTGGAAGTAAGAATGGAGGTGGTTTTACCAAGAGTAATTCAAAAGGGTATGGCGAGTTCTGTTAAAGGAAATTAATCAACAGATGAATGGAATTTGGTTAAGAGTGAATATGGGCAGTGTAGAGCTTTTAGATGTGGAAATTAAACAATTTGATTTTTTGGTTAAGTGTCTGACATAGAGAACAGAGGTTGTAGAGAGGGGTGATGAGAGGACAGAATGTGGGGAGTATATTTAGGTGACGAGTTCAAGCAATGTGTACGAAATGTGCAACGGAAGTACGAGTGCCTTTGTCAATGACAAGACAGGAGAACTCGCAGTGGGACAAAGCAGAGATGTTGTTTATCCCCAGGATTATCTGCGCCAGATAAAAACTAGATGGGTGACAGAAGTTGAAGGACTAAGATTAAGACAGGAAAGTAAAGGTCTTTCAAATTTGCTGACAGGTATGTTGTCAGCTGATAACATGGGAGTAGGCAATGACTGTGAAAAGGGAATTCAATTTAGAACCAGAGCAGGACTACTGCTACATAATATATATGACACCTATTGCTGGAAGAGTAAGAGACAAATAGTAATGTGGGTGACAAAAGCTGAAAAGAGTGGAGGAGAGACAGCAGAAAAGCAGCAGAGTGCAGTACTTAGTTCAGGAGGAGGTGGCAATATTAAGACAAACAAGAAAAAAGCATGAAGTTAGCAGAAGAACCGAGTCAGAAAGGTAGGATTATTCAGTGCAAGGCTAAATGAAAATGTAATCAGAACGATAGTGCTGCAGAAGGTAACAATCACGACAGGAGAATTATCGGAAAGAAACAAAAGGGGAGGTGCAGCATTTAAGGGATGTTGTATGTGTAGAAAGAGGGGCTACTGGGATTTGCAAGGGTGAGGTTACACAGAGTAGAAGGAAATGAAAAAAGCCAAACTTAAGAAGATGGGTGTTAGCATTCAACTGACTAGATAGGTAAAGAAGTTAAAGCACAAGGGGAACTATGGGAAAAGCTGAAAAAGGACTAGTAAGAACTGATTAGAAGAGCTAGAGGTTATAGATCAGAAGGGCAAGTAGTAGAGAAATGGGCGAGTCAGATAGATTAAAGTTTACACACATACATACATACAAATATTTCAGGCAACAGCAATAATGTCTTTCTACCCTGCCAATATACCAACAGTCATTCCGATAATAAATGTCTAGGTGCTTGCTTTAATATAATTTGGTAGTTCATCCCAAGCTTCGGCTACTCACTTAGAGAATCAATTAGAACTCCCATTCCTATATAATCTGCTACAAAGGCTGTCGGATGATTAGCTACTCCTCTTTGATAACCCCAAACATTCTCATGGGTAGTTGTCTTTAAATGTCCTAAATACCTGAATTAGGTCTGTTCTTAAATATTTATGAGACAATATACAAGGTTCAGATATTTCAGTGTTTCATAATAACAAACTTAATCTTCGTGGATGCCCTTGGTGTACTTCTGCTGCACTCTAATTTACTCATGCTTGTTTTCTTACTAAATTTCCATAGTGTTATTTCATACTCAAGTTTTGGTCTAATGTAACTTGCAAACAATGTCATAATTTCTGATTCCCTAGACTTTATAAATCTTTTTATACAATGAGTATATAACTAACTATTATTAACCAAATGGTTGATATGATTAGAAAAACTCAAAAGTTGGATCTACTCATATACCTTCTTCTTTCGGCTTTTCCCGGTTTGGGGTTGCCACAGTGGATCACCTGTCCGCTCATGATTGGCAGTGGAGTTTTACGGTGTTGAGTTGCCAGCCCGGCGCCCAACCTTCCACAGAAGGCACACACACTCATGCCTAGGGCCAATTTAGAGTGTCCAATCCACCTAGAGCATGTCTTTGGGATGTGGGAGGAAACCGAACACCCAGAGGAAACCCATGCGACCACAGGGAGGACATGCAGACTCCGCACAGAAGGCACCCAGCCGAGGATTGAACAGAAGAACCTCTTGCTGTGAGGCAGCAATGCTAACCGCTGCACCACCATTTCCTTAAATGAATCTACAAATTCAATCAAACTGTGCTGTATTAAATATTCATCTTTTAATCTAGGTCTCCCAAATCTCATATGCTTAGTTTTATATACATTTATCAGCATACTGTTCTCCTGTGTCCACACAGTCAACTTAGTCAAGTTCTTCTGCAGGCATGAATAATGTTACTTAATAGTTTTTTAGTATATCCACACCTCTCCAATTTAATTCTATGTACTCCTCTCCTAGACTAGAAAATGTACATAACACATCCTGCTCTGTGATGCCGCGTGATAGATTCGGGGTTCAGTTACTGCCCTAATCACTGCAGATGTAAGGCTGGGAGGGTAAAGAAGAAGGGGTGTGACCCATTCTCCTTTCCCAGGGGTGGGTGGGGCTGACTGTACTCAAAGGCACACCAAGGCAGTATAAGCTTCCTTGTACAGACTGGAGAGACTACTGCTCATGCAATGGGGGAAGGGCAGGGCTGCTCTGAAGGAACTTCCCTTGTGGAGGTGAGGGGATGTCATCTGCAGGCAGTCCACTGCACATCCTCTCCCTGCACCTCACTGGCTCTGCACAACATTAAGACAGAGAGAGAAAGTGAAAAAAAAAAAAAAAAAAAAAAAAAAAAAAAAAAAAAAAAAAAAAAAACATATATTCTCTCATGGCTACTTGAATGAGGACTCCTCTTTGTCAGCTGTCACCCTTTGAAGGCAACAAATAGGTTGATGGACACAGCAGAGGCAACCTAATGGTCAGCAGGTAACAGGGACAAAAATGTGCTAATGAAAAAAAAGGCAGCATAAATAACAATGGAACTCCAGCTACAACCTTGCAGCACTTTGGCTTCTTAGAAACTGCCTAAACTGCTTAATGCTCACTGACAAGTTCCTTTTAACTAGGATCAATGATTCCAAGTGTAAGCAATGCAAATAAATACTTATACTAAAGGCAAATCTCTCCACACATAAAATGGTCAAGAAGCACCTGTCCTACCTTCTTCAGAACTTAAGAGGAAGTACTAGCCTATTCATCCATGTCCTCTATGACGTCTACTGGCTAATAGATCTTCAGTCACCGGTGAGCAGCTACAAGTTCCTTCTTTCTGAATGCAGTCTCTTCAGACCTTGTTTCTTCTTCTTCCCCAGTTACTGGGGGTCAAATGCTGAAGCCATATTTAAAACAAAAAGTACAGTTGTGTACACTTACCATAAATATAGATGTTCAAGTGTATTGACTGTTGCAGTCATCACATTTGGGTTGATTCCCAAAGCTGAAGAAAAGGGTGGAGGCAGTCAAGAAGACTGGCGGCTGGCTAGGATGCCCTGCAAGACTGCGGTGGCAAAGCCTGCCCTGGAATTGGAGAAGACAGGCATGTGGTAATGCTTGGTGAAGGTATGAACAGATGTCCATGTTGCAGCCTCCAGGATGTCCCTGGTGGGGACTCCTCTGAGGAAAGCTGCAGAGGTGGAGGCTGCTCTGGTAGAGTGTGTCCTGACCCCTTAGGGGGAGGTTCCCAAGTTGCTTGTAGCAGAAATGAATGCAGTGTGCCATCTATTTGGAAATGGTTTGTTTGGATATGGCTTTGCCCTCTGCTCCTGGAGCAAAGCTGACTAACAACTGATCAGTCTTTCTAAATGATTTAGTCCTGTCTAGATAAAATCTGAGCCGTCTCTGCACATCTAGAGAGTGCAGTATCCTTTCACCCTTGTTTTGTGGGTTAGGGAAAAAAGTGGGCAAATGAATGGATTAGTTGACAGCCACACTGGACACCACTTTTGGCATGAAGGATGGGTTAGTCCTGAGGGAAACCCTGTCAGCATGGAAAATGATGAAGGGCTCTATAGCCATTAGTGCTTGTAGCTCGGATACTCTTCTTGCTGAAGTGATGGCCAGAAGCAAGGCTGCCTTCCATGAGAAAAACTTTAATTCTGCTGAAGCTGCTAGTTCAAAGGTGACCAGGGTGAGCTTTTCCAACACAAAGTTTAGGTCCCGAGCTGGGGTAGGTGCTCTTTTGGATGATCTCAAGTTGCTAGCCCCTCTGAGGAACTGTTTGATGAGAGGGTGTGAGAAAAGAGGTTGCTCAGTGCTGAAATGAGCAGATAGCAGAAGCATGAATTTAAATTGAGGAAAAGGATAGACCACCACTGTATAGTAGGTCAGCTAGGTAAATCCAGGGTGAAAGGTAAGGAGGGCTGTGCCTTATTGGCTCCCTTAGCCTGGATCCAGATGCAGAACCTTTTCCATTTGTCAGCATAAAACTTTCTAGTGCTACGGCATCTGGCCTCGCGTATAACATCTAGAACCTGTTTACTGAGATTGGCAGCTTGTAGAGTGGTCAGGGAATAAGCCAGGCTGCCACACTGAGGGTCTTCAATTGGTGGATGCATGGATTCTCCTTCCCTCTGGGTCAGGAGTGTTGGGATCTGAGGGAGATGCCATGGTGGCAGAGGTGACAGGCTGCACAGCATTGGGTACCAGTGCTGGCGTGGCTAGTCTGGGGCAGAACCCATGGTGGCAGAGGTGACAGGCTGTGCAGCAGTGGGTGCCAGTGCTGGCATGGCCAGTCTGGGGCAATCAGGATTGTCCTCTGCTTTCCTCCCTTATTTTGAGCGAGAGGTGGTGGGGGAAATGCATAGATCGAAAGGTTGACCCAGTGGAAGGATAGAGCATACACTTTCCAGGCCCTGCAGTGAAGCTCCCTGGTGCAGAACTTCCTGAGCTGATGGTTGGAGTGTGAAGCAAATAGGTCGACCTTCAGGGTGCCCCATTTCTGAGTTATAAGGGTGAAGGTTCTTTGGTCTAGCTACCACTCATGCGGGTCCAGAAGATTTCTGCTTAAGTTGTCTGCCAGAGAGTTTAGAAAGCCTGGCAGGAATTGTGCTAACAGGTGTAGTTGCATGGCTGAGGCTGTGTGCCAAAGGGTCATGGCTAGCCTGCATAGAGGGTAGGAGTGAGTCCCTCCCTGCTTGTTGATATACCACATCACAGTGGTGGTGTTTGTTTTGATCAGTAGAGCCCCTGGGGAGAGAAGGGGTCTGAAAGCTGTCAATGCGTGCTGGACAGCTAACCTCGCTTTTTGGTTGATGTGCAGATGCACTTGATGTGGACTCCATTGGCCCTGTATGCACCTGTCGCCCAGGTGTGCACCCCAGGTATAGTCTGATGCGTTTGTGGTGAGGGTCTGGGTGGCGTGGGGTTGTGAGAAGGGGTAGTCCCTTGTTGTGGTAGCATGCTGCTGCCCACCAAAGAAAATCTTTCCTTAGACGAGGCATCATTGTTGTAAGAGTTTCCAGGTCTTGAGAGTATTGACACCAAAGAACCCCAGAGCTTGCAGGATTTTCATTGCGGATAACTGGGGTCTGGTGGCTAGTTGAGAGAAATAGGCTGTCGGGTAAGTTTGCTTTTCTGGTGTAAGGAATGCCATCTGGAATGCTGTGTCTAGGCTTGCTCCCAGGAATATAATTTTTTTTTTGGGGGGGGGTACTAGTTTGGATTTCTTTTCGTTGATAGTGTACCCTAGGGAGGTCAGTAGGTCCTTTACAAAGGCCAGGTGCTTGAGCAGCTTTTCCTGACTGTCTGCCTGAATTAGGCCGTCATTTAAGCATGGGTAAATTTGAATATTTCTTTGCCTGCAAAAAGCAATGGCAGTAGCCAGACATTTTGTGAAAACTCTAGGAGCAGTAGATAAGCCAAAGGGAAGCGCAGAGAACTGAAAGTGCAGTGATCCTGCCCTGAAACGTAAATATTTCCTGCATGATTCCCTGATTGGGATGTGTAGGTAGGCCTCTTTTAGGTTTAGGGTGGTTAGCCAAGCATCCTTGGAGAGCATAGATAGTAGATGCTGGAGGGTGAGCATTTTGAATTTTGGTATCACCAGGAAGGTGTTTAGAATGGATAGATAGAGGATAGATAGAGGATGGTGCGCCAGGTGCCCCCTTTTCTGGGTATCAGGAAGAGCCTGGAGTAGAAACCTTGGCCTATCTGTTCTGCAGGAATGTGCTCTATTGCACTCATACAGAGCAGGGAAAGGACTTGCTTTTTCGCCTCTGCCTATTGGTTTGCAGGCAGATATGGGAACCCTTTTGGGGTTGGCAGAGTGTGGAAAGAGAATCTGTATCACTGGGACACTATGTTGAGGACCCAGTGGTCGTTGGTAATGGTGTGGCCCAGGTGCTTGCGTGGAAGGAGAGTTTTCCTCCCAGGGGCAAGTGCAGGTGGGCAGAGGGAGGGGTGGAAGTGTAGAGTCATTGTGAGTTCTTATCATGAGGGGGTGGTTTTGCACTCCCTGGTTTAGAAGTGGAAGTACTCCATTGCTTTGATCTCTGCATTTCCTGTGGCTGTTGCCCGGGCTGAACTAATCTGGAGGGGGCAGGAAACAACCAGTGCTTGGAGGGTCAATGCCTACTGAACCTGGGTGGCTGGACCTGCAGGAAATCCTTAACTGTCTGCATAGCTTTAGCTTTTTCTTTCATCTTTTTTAAGACCTCCTCTGCCTTGGTGCCAAATAAATTGTCTTTGTGCAAGGGTGCATCTAATAGTTTAGATTTGACATGGTCTGGCAAGGGCTCTTCCTTAAGCCAAGCATGCCTTCTAAGGACAGAACCAGTGACTACTGCCCAGCAAGATGCTTCTAGGTGATCAAAACCACAGTGTAAGGTGTGCTTGGTTACTTGACTTGCAGAATGCATTAACTCTTGTAACTATTTATTTTCTGCACAAGCAGGAAAATATGATATTTTTTTGTTTGAGGAGTTCCATGGTATGCTGCTGAAATCTTAGCATATGGAACTGACAATTTTGTGCTCTAATAGCAAGAGTAGCAGAGGTGTATACTTTTTTACCCCATCTGTCTAATGCTCGGGAATCCCTATCTGAAGGGGTGGGATTCTTAGCAGAAGTTGCTTTAATTCCTTTAGGCCCTTGGGAGATTACCTCAGGGTCAGCAATAGGATTTTTGAAAAGAAATTTGAAAGAGTCAGGGACTCTAATACCAGTCAGGTTTCCTGGGAGCAGGAGGGAGGGTGTCAGGAGTCAAACTAGATTCCATGAAAACATCATCCACAACATCCAGGACAGGAGGAATGGCCAAGGGTCTGTGCTGTGGAAGATCTAAGAATTCCCTGCATCTCTTTTTAGACTGAGGGTAGTCCTGACATTCCCACTGGAAATGCTCCCTTAAAGTATGAAGGGTTACCCCAAAGGAAAAATCCTCGGGTGGAGAGGCTGAAGGAATGGCATCAGAATCCTCATAAGCAGAGAGGGGTTGCATGTCTTCATATTCAGAGGCATCAGAGTCATCGGACTCCTGTTCAGATAAAACTACTGAGGACAAATCTCTTTCTTTTGGAATGGGTAACTTGGCTTCCCCTGATCAGCATTATAAGGTCTTCCGCCATTTTAAGCATTTGAGACTGAGGCAAGGAAGCAGGTGCATGAGATGGAGTTGTCGGTTTCTTGGGTGTGGTTCATATCCTGGGCCTTAGAAACTCTGTAGTTTTTGAAAGAACGGTAGACACGAAAGAAGTCGGTTTGTGTCGAGAATCTGTAGTGCAAAGCACTTCCTTGGAAGCCGGTGCCTGCTCAGTGGGTCTGGACCCATCCAAGGTAGAGACAACCGCAGGATCCTTAGTCGATGAAGAGTTTTGCGGCATACCGGACTCCAAAAGGGTCTCAGTAGCGGCCTGTGAATCCACAGAAGTGGGCATCAGGGGCTGCAAAAGCGGATCAATGAAGGCTGGAGAACCGCCGACTAGCTTAACGGAAGCGTCGTCGGTAGGTTTGGACCTGTGCGGTCTCTGTCTGTCGTTATCCTTACATTTTTTCGGAAGATCTGCTGTCGGATGGCTTACCGAAGCCATATCAGAAATAGAGGACTGAGAGTGAAAATATCTAGCTACAATAAGGGCCCGACGAAGTATAGTTCTGATGTTGAACAAAGCACAAAAGCGGCAGCGGGGGACGTCGTGGTCTGGCCCTAAACAAGTGATGCAGTAAGAATGGGATTTGCTTTCCATAGGCGAGACAATTGTTAACTTTTTCTGACATTGGTTAGAGCAAGAAAAAACTTTATAAGACTTCATTTCGGAAAACGAAAACTCAGGTAGCGGCCGACCGGTACTCATGTGAACTGCTTCTGCTTCGGACTCCTCGGCAAGAAAGAGTGATGTAATGGCGTCGGCTGCCTTACTTTATACTACTGATGACCTGACGTCAGTCCTAAAGCGACAGCAACCGAAGCAGAAATACTAAGCCTCTGGTATTCGGGCTGACCGAGGGCTACCCTGGCAGGGATAACCCAAATGTGATAACTGCAACAGTGAAACACGAAGAACATCAGAACATATCAAGAAAGCCCTCAACTGTGACTCTGATTAAATGCACCAACTCTACACTAACAAAAAGTACAGTTGTGCACCTACCATAAATGTAGATGTTACAGTGTATTCACTGTTGCAGTCATTACACTTGGGTTATCCTGCTGGCAGGCTACCCACAGTCGGTCCAAATTCCAAAGTCTTGGTCCGGCGTCGGTTGCTGTCACCTCTTCCCTGATGTCAGTGCGCCAGGGGTATAAAAGATGCAACCAACGCCATTTTCTTCAGTTTTTCTTGCCCCAGATGTCAGGTGCCCCCGAAGGGTAGGCTAAGAAATTATTCCAATAAAAGAGCATGCATTAAAGTAAAACAATCTTCATCTATAAGCAAATACACCACATAGGTTGAAAGAATAGAGAAGTACAGATAAGTCCCAGCAAAGAAAGGGGGGTGGTGGGAGGGTAACCTGGACTGCAACAGTGAATACACTCTAACATCTACATTTATGGTAGGTACACAACTGTACTATGTTCATCGTGTTTCACTGTTGCAGTCATTACACTTGGGTTGAATCCCAAAGCGGAGGTTGGGTGGCTGGGCCTAAATAGAATTAGGAGAGGCTATGAGGCCCTGCAGAACTGCAGTGGCGAAGCCTGCTCTGGATTTAGAATAAAGGGGTAAGTGGTAGTGCTTTGTAAAAGTGTGCACTGAAGTCCAAGTTGCAGCCTCCAAAATGTCCTTGGTTGGTACTCCTCTGAGGAAGGCTGCTGAAGTAGCTGCTGCTCTGCTTGAATGTGGCCTGATGCCCTTAGGCACTGATTTGCCATGTTGAGAATAGCAGAAACGAATGCAGTTGGCTATCCATTTGGAAATAGTCTGCTTTGAGATAGCTTTTCCTTGAGATCCTGCAGCACATGCCACTAAGAGTTGCTCAGACTTTCTGAAAGCTTTAGTTTTGTCCAAGTAGAAACGTAGCTGTCTGTGTATGTCCAAAGAAAGTAGAAGTCTCTCCCCTTTATTCTGTGGGTTTGGATAAAAGGTAGGCAAGTGAATTGTTTGATTAAGAGCCACACTGGACACTACCTTAGGCATAAATGTTGGGTTCGTCCTCAGAGAAACCCTGTCCGGATGGAAAATTATGAAAGGTTCAACCTCCATTAGTGTCTGTAACTCTGAGACTCTTCTTGTTGAAGTTATTGCTAAGAGCAGAGCTGTTTTCAATGGTAAGAATTTTATTTCAGCTGTATTGGCTGGCTCAAAAGGAGGCAGCGTGAGTTTTTCCAAGAAGTTGTTGAGGTCCCATGCAGGTACTGGTGCTCTTCTTGGAGGTCTTATGTTTTTGGCCCCTCTGAGGTACTGCCTTAGTAGTGGATGTGAAAAAATAGGTGGGTCCGTATTGTAATGAGCTGAAATGGCAGAGGCATCTATCTTAATAGATGAAAAGGATAGGCCTTTGTCCAGCATCTCAGTTAGATATTGTAAAATCTGAGGAATATTTGGTACAAGCATGTCAATTCCTTGTGCCTGGATCCAAGCACAGAATCTCTTCCACTTTTCTGCATATGATTTTCTGGTGCTGGGCCTCCTGGCCTCCAGAATAACATCCATAACTGCTTTGGACAGACGTGTGTTCTGAATGGTTACATTATCCGCCATGCAGCCAGATTTAGGGTTCTGAGTTGGCTGTGCAATATCTGATTGTTTTGCTGGGTCAGTAAATGAGGAATTTGAGGTAATGTCCAGGCTGGGCCTTGAGACAAGCTCTTTAGGATTGGGTACCCATGCTGGCGTGGTCAGTCTGGGGCAATCAGATCACTTCTGGCTTCTCTTGTCTGACCTTTAGGAGTACCTTGGGGAGGAGAGGTAGTGGAGGAAAGGCATATACTGTAAGGTTTTTCCAGCTGAATGATAGAGCATCCACTTTCCATGCAAGCTTGTGGTAAGTCCTTGTACAAAATCTCTGTAGTTGGAAGTTGTGAGGGGAGGCAAATAGATCTATGTCTGGGCATCCCCATTTCCTTGTTATTATGCTGAAGATTTGTGGATCTAGTTTCCACTCGTGAGGATCCATGATGTTTCTGCTTAGTTTGTCTGCCACAGTATTTGTCTTTCCTGGCAGGAATTGTGCTTGCAGGTGCACTTGATAAGTCAATGCTGTGTTCCACAAAATCATGGCTTGTCTGCAGAGGGGGTAGGAATGCGTGCCTCCCTGCTTGTTTATGTACCACATGACTGTAGTATTGTCCGTCTTTATCAGCAGTTGTCCTGGATGAAGCAGATCCTTGAAAGCTGTCAGGGCATTCTGGACAGCCGGCATTTCTTTTAGATTGATATAAAGATGTATTTGGCTTGTGGGCCATGTGCCCTGAATACATTTTCCTGCCCCCCCAGACATAATCCGATGCATCTGTTGTTATTGTCTGCCTGGCAGTGGGTAGAGTGAAAGGCTGTCCCTTGTTGTGGTGACAGACCTGTGTCCACCATAGACACTCCTGTTGCAGGCAGGGAATGAGGGTAATTAGTTTTTCCAGGCTGTGGCAATGTTGAGTCCAAACACTTTTTAGATACCATTGTAGTTTCCTCATATGCAGTCTTGCATATGGAATTAACAGAATGCAGGATGCCATGAAGCCCAAAGCCTGCAGAATTTTTCTTGCAGATAACTGGGTTTTTGTTGCCAACATTTCGAAGTAAGAAGTCAGTTGCCTTTGTTTGTCTGGTGTGAGATAAGCCATCTGGGCAGTTGTATTTAAGCTTGCACCCAGGAATATTATCTCTTGAGAGGGTACTAGTTTTGATTTCTTTTCGTTTACTGTGTACCCTAGGCAAATTAACAATCTTTTTACAAACGCCAGATGCTTTAGTACAATATCCTTGTTCTCTGCTTGAATAAGGCAGTCATCCAAGTAGGGATATATTTGAATTCCGCTGAATGCAAAAAGCAATTACTGGTGCCAGGCATTTTGTGAAGACCCTGGGCACAGTAGATAAGCCAAAGGGCAGTGCAGAGAATTGGTAGTGCATTAAGCCAGCTATGAATCTGAGATATCTTCTGCAAGATTGTCTGATTGGGGCATGCAGGTATGCCTCTTTTAGGTCCAAGGTTACAAGCCAAGCCTTTTTGCCCAGCATGGGCAGAAGCTGCTGCAGAGTCAACATTTGTTTAGAATAGACATGTCCAGTATTGGTCTCCAGGCTTTGTTCTTTCTGGGTACCAAGAAAAGACATGAGTAAAATCCTTGTCCCTGCTCTGTAGTGGTACTCGCTGAATGGTCCTCATGCCCACGAGGGATGAAACTTGTTTTTGTGCCTCTGCCCATTGATTGTGTGGCAGTTCTGGCATGTCTTTTGCCTTTGGCAGGGTGTGAAAGTGGAACCTGTAACCCTGAGACACTATATTCAAGACCCATTTGTCCTGGGTGATTATGTGCCAGTTTTGTGAAAAAAGTGCTAGTTTTCCCCCTAAGGTGGCCTCCAAAAGATAAGTGCTTGGTACTGGTAGAGGAAAGTCATTGGGGCTGTTTCCTATAAGATTGAGATTTGTCTTCTCTGCTTTTGGAGGTAGAAGCACCCCATTGTTTAGGCCTGTATGAGCCTTGGGGGTGGGATCTGCCTCTAGGGCATCTGTATCTGCCTCTTTGTGGCCTATCTGACACTGGAAAGAACCAATTTTTTGAAGGCCAGTTCCTGCTAAATCTGGGTGGCTGTACCTGTAAGAAATCCTTAACTGTCTGCATAGATTTCGCTTTATCCTCCATTTTCTTCAACAACTCTTCTGCCTTAGCACCAAACAAAGTATCATGCTGTAATGGAGCATCTAACAATTTTGCTTTAACATGATCAGGCAGATTCTGTTCCTTTAACCAAGCATGCCTCCTAATCACAGAACCCGTTACAGCGGACCTACAAAGAGGCCTCCAAAGAATAAAAACCACATTGCAAAGTATGTTTTCCCACTTGTTCAGCTGCATGCAATAAATCCTGCATTTCCTTGTTTTCTGAACATTCAGAGCTAGCCAACATTTTCTGTCTTAACAGTGACATTAAGTATTGCTGATATTTAAGCATATGAAATTGACAATTTAAAGCCCTTACAGCCAAAGTAGCAGAAGTGTAAACTTTTTTCCCCCATCTATCCAGTGCCCTTGAATCTCTATCAGAGGGAACAGGGTTTTTTGCAGTGGAAGCCTCGACTCCCTTAGGACCCTGAGATATGGTTTCTGGGTCAGCAGCAGGGTTTTTGTATAGAAATTTGTGGGAGTCTGGGACCCTGTAGTATCTGTCTGGCTTAACAAGTGCAGGGGGTATAGAGTCTGGAGACAGGCCGGACTCGACTCTGAAAAAGCATCATCTACAATGTCCAGAACAGGGGGAATAGCAAGGGGCCTGTGCTGAGGAAGTAAAAGAAAATCTCTGAGCCTTTTCTTAGATTATGAATAATCCTGGCTCTCCCAATGAAAGTGCTCCCTCATAGTATGCAGAGTTTCCCCACAGGAGTAATCTTCAGGAGGAGAAGCTGAAGGAATAGATTCTTCAGCATCAGAATCCTCATAGGGAGGAAGGGAGTATTCCTGTTCAGAGGAGGAATCAGAGGAAATGGAAACCAGATCTAAAGATTCATATTCTGTCTCTTGCCTAGGCCTCTTATCAGGAGAGGGATGGGAACCCCTGATCAAAGTAATACGGTCTTCAGCCATTTTGAGCATCTGTTTTTTAGGCATGGAAGTCTGTCCTGGAGAATGCTGTACTGGTTTCTTTGTCTTTAGAGCTGCTTTAGTCTTTGGCTTTGAGGCTGAAGATGGCTTTACATATAACTGTGTAGGTCTGAAAACACCCTCAGAAGCCGATGCCTGCACAGCGGCTTTGGACCCATCTGAGGGAATAATTTCTGAGGATCCAATACCTTGAGTTTCCAGAGGCCCAGTCAGCTCCACATGGGAGTCGGAAGCGGCCTGTGGCTCTGAGGTAGCGGGTGTCAGGGGCTGCAAAAGCACCTCACTGAGAACCGGCGAACCGACGACTAGCTTAGCGGAAGCCTCACAGTCGGTTTTGGACCTCGGATGTCTGTCCCTGTCTTAATCCGTGCGTTTTTTATAAACTCCGGTCGTCTGCTGTTCCGCCGGCATTGTATAATTGAATCTTCGGCCGAAGTAATGAAAGGCAAAATCGTACTGACGCTTAATAGTGCGTTGGTTAAATCTAGCACAAAACTGACAACAAGCAACGTCATGGTCAGGGCCTAGGCAAGAAATACAGTAAGAGTGAAAATCCTTATGAGGTATTTGCTTCCCACAAGAAATACAATTGTTAACTTTTTCTGACATCGGTCTGGAGCAAGAAAAAAGTTTCCCCAACGGGGTACTTAGCTTTAATGAAGACTTCGGGTCTGAAATTAGAGTTCGAAAATCTCAGGAGTCTGCCGACCGGCACTTGCGAACTGCTTTTGTTTCGGGCACCGCGCGGCAAGAAAGACTGAAGAAAATGGCGTCGGCTACATCTTTTATACCCCTGGCGCACTGACGTCAGGGAAGAGGTGACAGCAACAGACGCCAGACCAAGACTTTGGAATTTGGGCCGACTGCGGGTAGCCTGCCAGCAGGATAACCCAAGTGTAATGACTGCAACAGTGAAACACGATGAACATCTGGTTAGGAATACAGTCACAGCATCTTCCATCCCTAAAGCTCAAATCAGGGATGTGACTATAGTCATCAAGAGTATCTAGGGTTTCTGCAAGGATGCTAACTTTGTGCACAGTGGAATCAATTATGGTGGATGCTCCTTTCTCCTTGTGATGCAAAATAGACATGACTAAGACTATAGGATGCCTTTATCTAAGCTGATAAATCTTTTGCAATTTATGAGATCCTTTCTTCACCAGCGACAGGTCATTCATATACAGAAAACATTACTGTCTCCAACAGTATCTTAGGGCATGGTTTTGATCTAAGGTGATTTGTGCACCTCTGTTCTGAAGGAAATGTGTGGAGCCTAGATCTACTTTCTAAAACGAGGGCTATGCCACTCCTCAAAAGAGTTCATTGCATTATCAGTGTCAGTGGCTTAAAAGGTAGCACATTTGCCATTGGTGCCTTAAGATCAGATGGCTGTTGGTTTTATTACCATACCAGGTAACTGGATTAATTTCTCAAATACTGAAATGGTGGTGCAACATGGTGGGGGGCACTACACAACTGAGTATGCCATCCTTTGGAGATGTTAAACAGAGGTACCATCTGACTGAGAATTTGGGAGCATTATCCTTAACATCACTTCAAGAGCACATTATACTTGAATAATGGAGTAGAAATGACTGTGGAGTCCCTGTATATTATGACCTTTCATTTTATATCCATATATAGCAGTTTTTATTTGGAAAGCATATACAGTTGTACACCTGATCTTCCATGTGGTTAACAGATGCATATGTGAGGAAACTGTTTCCTTATATACTCTTATCAGACCAATTAGAGAATATGGTATCTACTGACACCCCATCTGGTGAAACTACAGAAAGGAAAAAGATTCCTTGTGATGGAGAACTTGAAGTTAAGGATATGTTTCATAGCCAAAGACTACAGAAACTCTACTCTTTCTTTAACTTATTGCCTTCTTTGAGAAGGCCTATGGATGACATACAGAGAATTAACAGGCACCTTAGGATTTCAAACTCTTTGCTTTGAGTAACACGCAATGACCTGAACTAGAAGATATGCTGTCGCAATAAAAATTAACATCAACTATTGGAAACATGAAAACTTCACAAGTACCCTACTGGAATAAATTCCCCCTCTCATTAAACATAGCTCATCAATCTACAGCTTCAAGAAGTGACTGGACTACTACAGGGAAAACCATAAAGTTCCAAGATGTGATTTGGGGTATCAGGCTTCTCGATGTCTAACGTATCTTGACTTGAGCTTGTTCGCCAAATGTAAAAATCTACGCACACTAGGAAGGTGTAAGCCTCATGCATACATTATCTACACATGCACGTGTGCACACACACGCGCGCACACGTGTGCACACACACGCACACACACACACACACACACACACACACACACACACACACACACACACACACACACACACACACACACTCTTCTATGTATATGCAGATAATCTACATAAGCATACTATAAACAAGCGAGGGTTGGGGGGCATACAGTCATATTTCCTGTACAGAGAATTATACTGATCTTAAATTGTGACTGAAACTGGACTGCTGTAGTAGATAAAACATAAGGTTAATATCGTATGTTTTATGAAATTATTAGTTAACTACAGGTATGTTGACAAAGTACTGTGTCAAATAATCAAGTTATGACTGACTAAGGTGTTTGCTCTATGAAGACATTAATACAATTTTTTTCTTATAAAAAATGTTGCATCTTACTTGAGTGTATATATCCTTGAATGGATTTTTGACAGAAAAGAAATCTAAGTCAATGTCCAAGACATAGGCTTTTCCTTTGTGTACAGCCTTAAGGATATCTTCCAGAATACTACTCCTTTCAAAGCAGTCATTAACTTTTGTCTTTAAATAAGTCACATCAGATAAATCTTCAGCATCTTTCGCCCCGAGTCTGCAGTTATCTGAATGTGAGCACTTGGCATTTGTAACACTGTGTTCTTCTGTGGAAAAGTCATACGAGACTGCTTTCTGAATATCGCATGATAATGGGGAACCTGAATTTTCTAAAATACTTCGGTTTTGCTCTTCAAATCTGGATTTCTTGCAAGAAGACACTCCAGTATTTTCTTCCTCATGACAGTTTGTATCAAACATTTGTACGGTCAATACATCCAGCTGCAATGATTTTTTGTTATCTAGCTGATCTTCGGTAACATATAACCCATCACTCAAAAAGTACGTATCTGTACTTGTTACCCTAACATACGGGAATAAAAATAGGAAACTATGAAATAATAAGTTTCAACAGTATTAGAATAATTTACAACATATATAAACCTAAGCAGCTAAACAATTCAGCATGACCTGATCTATCATAAGTAATATTAAAACAGACATAATATGATGTTTTTGCATTCTACATTTTTATAGGAAAACGTATCATTATAAATACTGGTAATTGATATGCATTTCAAACTTAACAGACAGGGTACTTCCTAAATGTATTTACAGATATTTAGTCATTGTAGTACAGTTGTGTATGTGGTACTTAGTGAAACAGTAGTTGTCCAAATTGATCACTTTTGCAGGAGCCAAAACTATTTGAGTTGTATCCTGCCAAAGATATGACTGATCGTCTAGCTTTTCAAAATGTAAGAGTGTCTTACATGCACTCTAATGAGCTTGAGTAGAGCGCCACATAAAAAGGCAGTTAGAGCACCAAAAAACTTCAGAGTTTCTTGCCTCAATAAGAGAAGCTAGAGCTCTGAACAGTGGATGCAAGGAAAAAAAGCAGTAAAACAAGAGACTACCAGTTAAGCTGGAGGCTGAGTAACAACTCATGTTCCTGGTTCTCCTCCATCTACTCAAGTTTTGTACGAGATTTACTGTTAAACCTAATACAAAGGAAGAAATACAGCTGCGCTGTGGTTCCTATTCAACCTATTTTGACTTTTTGATGAAGAGAAACCCAAAGAGGAAAACCAATGCAACTTCTTTACAGACATCCCATGCAGAACAGCACCTGACCCAACTATCAACAAAAATCTCTAATTGGAGTGCTCAAGCTTTAGGTCAAATGGTAAAACCAAACCAACCCCCTTCATGAAGCCTACACCAGTTCATGTCAGAACTGCAGAAAATGAACTTTGCTTTTACATCTTATATGGAGAAGTTTGACGCAAAGTTGTCAGATACAGAGTTTATGCTTACAGCGCACTTGAATCAGCCCACCTCCACTGAATGAAATCTCGAATGTTAAATAGGGAATGGGCACATATGAATTCAGGATTGAACAAATGGAGGCAAAACATGCGGATTTGGAGGACACGCATCATAGAAAGAACCTTTGTTTCAATGGGGTTACTGAACGAGAGGAAGTTTTGGAGTCCGTTGAATACATGAGGTGGCAACTGGCATTATGAGACAGATTTGCAAGAAGTGGAAATCCATATTGAGAGGACCCATATAATGCTATTTCACAAAATTTAGAGCCCAGGATGCCAAGACCCATCTTAGTAAGGCTTGAATCTTGCGCTTTATAAGATAAACTGCTATTGATTCTATAGAACCCCCAAGGAAAATAATTAAATTAGAGAATTCAAGGGGTCCTTTGTGACCATGACTACTCAGCCAACACACTACTAAAGGGAGCAGCTTTTCATACCACAATAAAGATGTGCAGGCAATCCCACTGACATTTTAGATTACTATGCCTGGTTCTACTTTGACTACATCGGCCTAGAGGAGCAATCACCTTCACCTTTTTTCCAGCTTTTGCTGTTTGCAATTTTATTTTTCGCGCCTTTGAGCTGACGTCATCACGTGCACAATGACGTCAGCTCCACCAGCCTGTCGGAATTGAGCTCAGTTGCTCATTCTGTTTGAATGCAAGCATGAAGGGGTCAGCATTCAGCAACTCAGTCAGCACTTATTTCCTGACGTAAACGGAATGGCACTTGTAGTCTTGAACAGCACTTGCAATGGACAGTTTACTTTCCTGACGGTGTAAGATATTTACTGGGACTTTGAACTTACTTTACTGAATGGCACTTGCAGTCTTGAATGGAATTTCTGAACAGCACTTGCAACGGAAAGTTTACTTTCCTGAACAGTGGCAGTCTGAATTGCAGTTAGGGTCAGCAGTCTTACAGAATAAGTTATTTACATTTTCTTATTGAACGGAACAGAGTAACGGTTGGTTAGGGACTTTGAACAGACTTTCCTGAACGGAACAGAGTTGCTGGTTGTCTTTATTTACATTTACTTATTTCGTTCCTGATCGGAACAGAGTGAGTGTAGTTTCGGGCATTTGAAGTTGAGCTGCAGTCTTACAAAGTAAGGTGTGTGTGACTCTGAACACAGACTTTCTTGAACGGAAGAGTTGCTGGTCTTTATTTATGTTTAGAATGGAACAGAGTTGCTTGCAGTGCAGTTAGAGACTTTTGAAGTTGAGCTGCTCTTACAAAGTAGCTTGCAGTGCAGTTAGAGACTTTTGAAGTTGAGCTGCTCTTACAAAGTAAAGTGTTTGTGTGACTGAACACAGACATTCTGTTGAAGAGTTGCTGGTCTTTATTTACATTTACCTGAAATGTGTTAAGTCTGCATATTTAGTTTGGTTTATGTTGCTGTTCATAAAGTGTGTGTGTGGTTAGTTTACGTCACGGGTCTTCATTTACGTTTACCCTGAACTGTGTTAAGTCTACATATTTCATTCGTAAAGTGTGTGTGTGTGTGTGTGTGTGTGTGTGTGTGTGTGTGTGTGTGTGTGTGTGTGTGTGTGTGTGTGTGTATTCCCCTGACAGATACACCTGGTGGCTAGAGGAACTCAGGCTCAAGCCCTGTACCTTGGGTACAGGTAAAAAAAGCCTAAAGTCCCTAGCCACCACTTTGAGTTTATGTCTCATTTGTGTTCTGTTCCTCATTAAAAAAAAAAAGAAAACACTGAAGACAGAATTTACTAAATACTGACAGGCATTTGAATTTCAGACTTTATAAAAGGTTTTGTTACCGTTTATTTTATGAAGAATATAAAGTCTGAAATTCAAATGCCTGTTAGTGTTTAGTGAATTCAGTCCTTCAGGGTTTTCTTTTTAATGAGGAACAGAACAAAAATGAGGCATAAACTCACAAGTGGTGGTGGCTAGGGACTTTATGAAAGGTTTTGTGTTATATTTATGAAGAATATAAAGTCCTTAGCCACCACCACTTGTGAGTTTATGCCTTATTTTTTTTTTCTGTTCCTCATTAAAAAAAAATGAAGGACTGAATTCACTAAATACTGACAGGCATTTGAATTTCAGACTTTATATTCTTCATAAAATAAATGGTCACACAACCTTTTATTTTATCAATTTTCTAAGTTTATAAAATCAGCATTTGAAATTTCTCCCCATTTTGGGGATGTATTTCCCCATTACTGGCTTTTCCAGTTTTTTGCTTGTGCTAAGAGGTTGACAGCTATGGTGAGAAATGAGAACTGAATTCACTAAATGATAGCCATTTAAGTTTCAGTCTTCCTATCTTTCAGGAGACTGCTGATTTGGCTTAGTGGTGTGTTGTTCTGACTATAGTGTACAGGCCTAGGTTCAAGACTTGGCAGTGAAATGCGTGGTGGTAGCACAACATTTTATTCAAGCAACTTTCCAAACTTATACAAGTAATGTTTAAAACGTGTCCCTGGTTTTTGGTGTTGTGTTCCCCCCCCCCCAAAAAAAAATGAAATTGAAAATATATGTGCGAGAAGCTGTGCAAGATGCCTATATATATATGTGTGTATAGTGTGCGTGGAAGTAGACTTTTATCATGAAAATGTTCTGAATAGGGAAGTTGCCATTACTGGTTTATTCAGTTTGTTTCATTGCCTACTGGAAAAATGTTTAAACAATAAATTTAAAATGCACTCCAATGTTTCTTCTTTTGTGTGCAAGGGGCCAATGATTTGAAAACAGCCCAAATTTATCTTTATCCACCGGTGGCCAGATGCATTTTCGTTGGATGTAGTGTGGGTTTCAGTGCTGTTTCAATGAATGTGAGTTTCAAGGGCAGATAAGTTTTAATGCCAAGTCAATTTTCATTGTGAGACTGTGTTAATTTGTTTAGCAGATATTTACTAGTGCTTGTGCATTGTAATATAAAATGTAAAAAAATAAAATACAAATCATTGTAGAAAGAAAGCAGTGCGGACACATTAGTTTTTATGGTAAATGGGGTGAAATAGTCGGGACATTGGAATGGCAATGGCTGCAGGGGGGCTCTGGTGCTATATTTTGGTTCTGTTCTTCAGTTTACGTTTGAAAGTTGGTATCCCACAATTCCATTGGAGTGGGTGGGTTATGAAATTATGTATGCAAATTTTATGTTCATCACCGTACAGATTTGTACCTATTTTTCATGGGCCTTGTGCAGATTTTTGATGTTTCCAAGTTGAGAGGTATGATGCACACACACACACACACACACACACACACACACACACACACACACACACACACACACACACACACATA
>NC_056731.1:1097885300-1097895300 GCF_019279795.1 Protopterus annectens | reverse complement strand
AAGCTTTCAAATGTCCTTTCAAAGTCTCTTTCTGCTCTGTTCAAAATTGTACTTTAATCTTCTCTTTTGTTTCCCTTTTATCACAGATTCCATGGGTTAGTCTTTCTTTTTTTTTTTATATTTTCCAAGAAAATTTTCCATTGAAAAACAGTCCCATATATAATGTCACAAAAATTATCTTTGCTAATACCTCAATTTACTTTTATACCCAAAGGAGCTATTAAACTGTCCCACATTTCCTACCTGCCCTTTGTCTTCGTTACTTTGAATCCTTACCACATAATTCTGTTTTTCATTTTCTTGTGCCTTCTTTTACTTTTTTGCATATGTTTTCTTTGCCATCTCACCACAATTCTTCAGGATTGTCTTTGCCTTCTCCTTTTATATTTTCTCCATAATATCACCCCAGGAAACATATCCTTCATTTCTGGCTCACTCTGTACCACAGTTTCTTTAATAAATCATCATGGAACCCACCTAACTAGAAGGTTGTAATTATGCATCCATCATTTGCTGACCTATCTCCAAACAGGTTTCTTGGAAACACTTCCTTAGAATCCTGCACACAATCTCCGCTCCGGATATCTGCTTTCTCCTTCATTTCTTTCGACCACTCCATCTACCTCCCTGTTTCTCTGGGTTGCCTCTGTGCCTAGAATGGAAACAGGAAGTGCTCCCCCAAAATGGGTCCCACTCAACAGTTAAGAGCTCTGAAAGCGCCACGATGCTCTATCCAAATTTCCCCTAGTAATATAAATACCACCTCAGGTCTCCCCCAAAAAAGAGGTTACTAGCCTAGTAGGAAAAAAAACGGTCACCAAAGGATAAAAAATAAAACACAATAAAGAAAAGCTGATCAAGACAATGCAGAGATACATAAAACCACACTGTAGTAGATCCAGAAATGTACAGCAGTGTGTGTAGAAAGGTGCTGAACTGTACCAAGTCATAAAAACAAAATGAACAGTTAGGGGACTAAAAAGTCAAGAAAAGTGGCCACCCAATTACAATAAACAGAATGAATTTTAGAGTTTGGCAACAACTCAATGTATTAAAAATCAGGATCACATACTTGAAGCAGAAGAACTCAAAGCACAACTGCATGAGGTACAGAGACTTACTAACATCCACTGAACGTCCATATGTTCTGGACATCTACTGACTCAAAAGCAGCCAACAGGAAGAGTGTTAGTGTTCAAATAAGGCATTGCTAGTAGGAGAAATGGAAAAGTAATGCAGGTGCACCACAGATGCCCTTATACTAAGATCAATAAACATTAAACGTATATCTAATTTTAAACATTTCATAAGAATTGTTTTGTACCTGATGGTTGTGGTTGAGATGTCTTTGCCAACGGAAAAGGAGTGCTTGCCTTCCTTGATTTGCTGAGCCCAAAATGCATGGAGCCAAACCACATGAGAGATATGACCTGCATAGACTACAGGCATAATCCAGTTTTCAATGCTTAGCTTACTGGGAATAAAGAGAAACCATATCATATCCTGTAACGGTCATCAACAGTAATAAGGAAACTTTACAAAGTAAAATCTACACTTCAGTGCCTTGTTTGTTCAAAATGGTAACTATGGCTACATTACACATTTGTCAGGCAATTTTCTACTGCTTCAGCACTATGCATACTACTACACCCTAACTCAGCTCTGAAACTCAGTCATGGTGCTTGTTCACACTAAACAACTTGATTGTGGTAGTCTCAATCCATACGCATTCACAAAGCACCTAGTCTGCAAATCTCACACACACACACACACACACACACACACACACACACACACACACACACACACACGAAACAGCCCAAGGTCTTCAGCTTTTCTATCACTATTACTGTTTTGTATGGTTCTCTCTAAGATTCCATCCTTCTAGATTTCCCTCAACAGTGTTAGCCACATAATATGGAAAGTCTCTCTCTCTGCATTTTTAATATTAGTTTATGCTCTTTGCATTTATATCAAGATGACTGTAAACTCTTACTCTCAGTTTTCAAATGAAGCAGTACAGCGAAAAGTAAGGGCAGTATCCTATCATGCATTCAGGCACAAAAAAGGAATTTGAAAAAGATGATAGGACTAGTACTAGTAGACTTGTCTAGCTGTGATAAAGCTCTGTAGTACCCATATGCTCCCCATTTAAAATAGTAATTATCTAACCACCACCCAATGGGTTTGGTCACAGCCAGCTCAATGGCTTACAAATGAACTAAACAGCATCTACTGAGAGGAAGAGAGCATGGCAGCAATGTCGAGAGCTAAATATTCTGCTCCAGTTGGGAAAAGAATAATTTTGTGCCCAAAATAACCTATCCTAACCGATTAGATTACCCACCCCATGGTTGATAATTATAGATTACCCTCAGAATAACTGGAATCATACCATAGATAATTTGAGGGTACCCATGCATGGGATAAAACATTTAGGAGCTGCCTCTATCAGTAGTACAAGGGGCAGTCCTGGGGTAGAGTTTCTGTTTCTCATCTGTAAATGTAAGTTGCACTTGAAAATGCATAGGGATGAACTTGATATTCTGGGTTCATATTATATGATCGAACGCTAGAAATACCGAATGATCTATTATTGAACCCAAATGCAAGAAACCACAAAATGTCAAAGGAATGGATCAGCAAATTTTTTCCCCTCAAAAAAAAAAAAAAAAAAAAAAATGAACAGGCAAAATTAAATGGGGGGCATCACCCTCCACACCCCCCACCTTAAATATACCAACTCCGAGATCATACTACAGTGAAAAAACAACAAAGTCCGGAGAAAGTACAGTTTTGTACCTACCATAAATTTAGATGTTAGAGTGTTCACACTGCTGCAGTCATCACACTTGGGTTATCCTGCCATCAGGCGGTCCCGCAGTCGGCCAGAGTTCCAAAGTCTTGGTCCGGCGTCGGTTGCTGTCGCTTCTTCCCTGACGTCAGTGCACCAGGGGTATACAAGATGCATCCGACGCCATTTTCTTCAGTTTTTCTTGCCCCAGATGTCAGGTGCCCCCAAGTAGGTAGGCAATACATATAAAATAAAAACAATACCTTCAGTCACATCAAATACACCACAAAGGTTGTATAGGATAGAAAGGTATAGATAAGGCCTGCTAGTTCAGAGGGGATGGAGGGAGGGTAACCTGGACTGCAGCAGTGTGAACACTCTAACATCTACATTTATGGTGGGTACAAAACTGTACTATGTTCATCGTGTTACACTGCTGCAGTCATCACACTTTGGTAGAATCCCAAAGCTAAGGTTGGGTGGCTGGTCTATAAAGAGTTAGGATTGGCTATGAGAACCTGCAGAAATGCAGTGGCAAATCCTGCTCTGGATTTAGAGTAAAGAGGCAGGTGGTAATGCTTGGTACAGGTGTGCACTGAGCTCCAAGTTGCAGCCTCCAAAATTTCCTTGGTAGGTACTCCTCTGAGAAAGGCCGCTGAAGTGGCTGTAGCCCTGGTGGAATGTGGCCTAATGCTATTTGGGACCGATTTCCCATGCTGTGTGTAGCAGTAACTAATACAGTGTCCTATCCATTTGGATATAGTCTGCTTTGACATAGCCTTGCCCTGTGATCCTGCAGCATCCTGCAGCATATGCTACAAACAGTTGCTCAGTTTTCCTGACAGCTTTTGTTTTGTCCAAGTAGAAGCGTAGCTGCCTGTGTATGTCCAAAGAATGCAGAAGTTTCTCCCCTTTATTCTGGGGGTTTGGATTAAAAGTTGGCAAATGGATGGTTTGGTTAAGAGCCACACTAGATACCACCTTTGGCATGAAGGTAGGGTTTGTCCTTAAAGAAACCCTGTCCTGATGAAAAATTATAAAAGGTTCCACTGCCATTAATGCCTGTAGCTCTGATACTCTTCGTGCTGAAGTTACTGCCAGGAGCAGAGCTATTTTCCATGATAAAAATTTTAGATCGGCTGTATTGGCTGGCTCAAAATGTGGCAGGGTCAGTTTTTCCAAAACAAAATTGAGGTCCCAAGTTGGTGTTGGTGCTCTCCGGGGCGGTCTTATGTTTTTAGCCCCTCTGAGGTACTGCTTTAGCAAGGGATGAGAGACTAAAGGAGGATCCGTGTTGTAATGTGCTGAAATGGCAGAGGCGTGAATCTTAATTGATGAGAAGGATGGGCCTCTGCCCAGCATCTCAGTTAAGTATTGTAAAATCTGAGGAATGTTTGTAACAAGAGGGTCAAGGTTTTGAGTTCCAGGCGCAGAATCTCTTCCATTTTTCTGAGTAAGCTTTCCTGGTGCTAGGCCTCCTGGCCTCCAAAATGACATCCATAACCGCTTTAGAGAGAGATGTTGCCTGTATGACTAATAAATCTGCCATGCAGCCAGGTTTAGGGTTTTGAGCTGACCATGCAGGATCTGATTGTTTTGTTGAGTCAGAAGGTGTGGAATTTGAGGCAAAATCCATGGTGGGCCTTGAGCTAGGTTCCTTAAGATAGGGTACCAGTGCTGATGTGGCCAGTCTGGAGCAATCAGGATCATCTGTGGTTTCTCTTGTCTGGCTTTTAGGAGTACCTTTGAAAGGAGAGGCATAGGTGGGAAGGCATAAACTTTTAGGTTTTTCCAGCTGAACAAAAGAGCATACGCTTTCCATGCTTGTTTGTGATAAGTCCTTGTGCAGAATTTTTGTAGTTGGCAATTCAGTGGGGAGGCAAAAAGATTTATGCCTGGGCATCCCCATTTTTGCGTTACCATGCTGAAGATTTGTGGATTCAATTTCCATTCGTGAGGATCCATGATATTTCTGCTTAGATAGTCTGCCAGAGCATTTTTCTTTCCTGGCAGGAATTGTGCCTGCAGGTGAACTTGGTACGTTAGAGCTGTGTTCCACAAGGTCATGGCTTGCCTGCATAGGGGGTAAGAATGAGTGCCCCCTTGCTTGTTTATGTACCACATTACTGTGGTGTTGTCTGTCTTTAATAATAATTGCCCTGGATGCAGAAGGTCCTTGAAAGCTGTTAGGGCATTTTGAACAGACATCTCTTTTTGATTGATGTGAAGATGCATCTGGTCTGTGGTCCACTTGCCCTGAATGCATTTTCCTGCCATGTGTGCTCCCCCAGGCATAATCCGAAGCATCTGTTGTTAGAGTCTGCCTGGCTGTGGTTAGGGTGAAAGGCTGACCCTTGTTTAGGTGACATGCCTGTGCTCACCATCGAAACTCCTGTTTTAGGGAGGGAATCATTGGTATTACTGCTTCTAAACTGTGAGAGTGCTGAGTCCAAACACTTTTTAGGTAACACTGTAGTTTCCTCATATGCAGTCTGGCATATGGTATTAGGAGTATGCAGGATGCCATGAATCCCAGGGCCTGCAGAATTTTTCTTGCAGGGAGATGGAACTTTTTTGCCAGCAATTGAAAACACCGAGTTAGTTGAATCTGTTTGTCTGGCGTGAGGTAAGCCATCTAGGCCGCTGTATTTAAGCTGGCACCCAGGAATATAATCTGTTGTGAGGGCACTAGTTTTGACTTCTTTTCGTTTAGTGTGTACCCTAGAGAAGTTAGCAACCTTTTTACAAACGCCATATGCTGTAGAAGAATGTCCTTGTCTCTGCTTGAATGAGGCAGTCGTCCAGGTATGGATATATTTGAATTCCTTTTTGTCGGCAAAATGCAATTACTGGTGCCAGGCACTTTGTAAAGACCCTGGGCGCTGTAGATAAGCCAAAGGGCAGTGCAGAGAATTGGTAGTGCATTGTACCAGCTTTGAATCTGAGGTATCTTCTGCAATTTTGCCTGATGGGGACATGCAGGTATGCCTCTGAGGTCCAGAGTAACAAGCCAATCGTTCTTGCCCTAGCATGGGTAGAAGCTGCTGTAATGTCAACATTTTAAATTTCGGAATATCCAGGTAAGTATTTAGAATTGAAAGGTCTAGTATGGGCCTCCAGGCCTTGTCCTTTCTGGGGACCAGGAAGAGTCCTGAGTAAAATCCTTGTCCTTGTTCCTGCTGTGGTACTTTTTGAATAGCTCTCATGTCCATGAGGGCTGAAATTTGTTTTTGTGCCTCAGCCCATTGATTTTGTGGCAGGTCTGGCATTCTTTTTAGCCTTGGTAAAGTATAAAAGTAGAACCTGTAACCTTGAGACACAATATTTAAAACCCATTTGTCTTGGGTGCTTGTTTGCCAGTTTTGAGAAAAAAAGTGCTAGTTTTCCCCCCAAGGAGGCTTCCAAAAGGGAAGTGCTTAGCGTACGAATGGGAAAGTCATTGTGACCGTTTCCTGTAAGGTTGAGACTTGTCCTCACCTCCTTTTGGGGTTGAGGTGCCCCATTGTCGTCGTCTGTTTGAGCCTTGGGGTTGAGATCTGCCTCTTGGTCATCTGCATCTGCCTCTCTGTGGTCTGTCTGCCACTGGAAAGGACCAATTTTTTTGCAGGCCAATTTCTGCTAAATCGAGGTGGCTGTACCTGTAAGAAATCCTTGACTGTTTGCATAGATTTAGTTTTATCCTCCATTTTCTTTAGCACTTCTTCTGCCTTAACACCAAACTAGGTATCATGCTGTAAAGGAGCATCCAATAATGTTGCCTTAACATGATCAGGTAAACTCTGTTCTTTTAACCAAGCATACCTTCGAATCACTGAACCTGTAACTGCGGCCCTACAAGAGGCCTCTAGAGAATCAAAACCACATTGCAGAGTATGTTTTCCCACCTGTTCAACTGCATGCAATAAATCCTGCATTTCTTTACAATCAGGAGCTTCTGAGCTTGCAAGCATTTTCTGTTTTAAATGAACCATTAAATATTGTTGGTACTTAAGTATGTGAAACTGGCAATTTAAAGCTCTTACTGCTAAAGTTGCAGAAGTGTATACTTTCTTCCCCCATCTATCCAAAGCTCTGGAATCTCTGTCAGAGGGTACTGGATTTTTTGCAATGGAAGCCTTAACCCATTTTGGACCCAGGGCAATAGTTTCTGGATCAGCAGAAGGGTTTTTATAAAGAAACTTGTGAGAGTCAGGGACTCTGTAGTACCCATCTGGCTTGGCTGGTGCAGAGGGCAAGGAATCGGGAGATAAGCTGGATTCAGAGAACACATCATCCACAATATCTAGCACAGGCGGAATAGCGAGGGGCCTGTGCGGAGGTAATAAAAGGAAATCTCTGAGCATTTTCTTAGATTCTGAGTAATCCTGACTTTCCCAATGGAAATGCTCCCTCATGGTATGTAAAGTTTACCCAAAGGAATAATCCTCATTAGGAGAGGCTGAAGGGTTAGATTCTTCAGCATCAGGGTCCTCATGGGGGGTAAAGAGTACCCCTGGTCTGAAGAGGAATCAGAGGAAATGGAAACCTGATCAGAAGAATCATAGTCTGTATCCTGCCTAGGCCTTTTCTCAGGAGGGGGATGGGAACCCCTGATTAGAGTAAGGAGGTCTTCAGCCATTTTAAGCATCTGTTTCTTAGGCATGGAGGCTTGTCCAGGAGAATACTGTACTTGTTTCTTTGTCTTTAGTGGTACTTTTGTCTTGGCTGTAGTTTTAATGGTAAGTTGTGAAGGTCTGAAACACCCTAAGCTCAGCGGCTCCAGCCCCATCTGAGGGATTAGTTTCCGTAGGCCCAATACCTTGAGTTTCCAGAGGCCTAGATGTCTCCACATGGGAGTTGGAGGCGGCCTGTGGCTCTGAGGTAGCGGGTGTCAGGGGCTGCGAATGCGCCTTACTGAGAACCGGCGACTGGCCTAGAAGAGGCTTCGTCGTCTGTTTTGGACCTCGGATGTCTGTCTTTATCCTTGTCCTTGCGTTTTTTCGGTAATGAGGTCATCGGTTGATCCGATGGCATAGTATAATTGAACCTTCGGCCAAAGTAGTGCAAAGCAAAATCAAAACGCCTTTAATAGTACGTTTGTTAAATCTAGCACAAAACCGACAACTAGTGACGTTGTGATCAGGAGCCTAGGCATGGACTACAGTAAGAGTGGATGTCCTTATGAGATATTTGCTTTCCACAAGAAATACAATTATTAACTTTTTCTGACATCGGTCTGAGGCAAGAAAAAGTTTCTAGCAGTACTTAGCTTTACTGAAGACTTCGGATGTGAAATACGACTTCAAAAATCTCAGGAGTCGGCCGACTGGCACTTGCGAACTGCTTCTGCTTTGGGCACCACGCGGCAAGAAAGACTGAAGAAAAAGGCATCTGATGCATCTTGTATACCCCTGGCGCACTGACGTCATGGAAGAAGCGACAGCAACCGACGCCGGACCAAGACTTTGGAACTCTGGCCGACTGCGGGACCGCCTGACGGCAGGATAACCCAAGTGTGATGACTGCAGCAGTGTAACACGATGAACGTCGGCCCAGCAAATTTTTTCCCAGGGAAAAAATTCGCTGATCTGTCCCTTCAATATTCTGTGGTTTTGTGCACTTAGGGTCGACAAATGAGCTTTTGCTATTTTTAGCGTTCGCTCATGTAACAGGAACCCTGTATTCTGACCTTTACATTCTACCTTCACCTCTACCCCTTCTTTCCACAACCTGTACTGTGTGCTCTTTAATGCATTTTGTATGCCCTCTCCAGCTCCCATTCCAAGGGCTCACAACGATTCCCATTATGATAACTTTTACAGATATATGGAGTAATTAGTTCATCCTTCCCAATCTGTCCTTCCTATTCAGAATAACTCCTCCACAATTCCCTTATGCAATCTTATATGCCCATACTGTGTTCCTTTCTCCTCTCTCTGATGGTATCCACAGAGAGCTCCAGGTCTTCAATTTTATCCTTCCTCTTCATTTCAAGTACTATACATACAAATCTTGACAAAACCAAAAATGAGGGGAGAAAGACCCCGAAAATAGAACAGATTTTAAATGTTACTCTAAGTTTACAGGTTTTGCATTAGCATGCATTTTCTGAAAGAACGATATGAAGTCTCAAACACAAATGTCTGTCATTATCTACTAACTTTAGTCTTCAACAATTAGTCAGAAAACCATAACTTTTAGGAGGGAGAGACAGAACATACGAGGCAAAAATCTGGACATTCTGCAAGAATTTGCATAGTGGACAGCTTGACTTCCAGATTCACTGAGCTGTTGAAATCTAACCATCTAAAAGTAAAGCTGACAAGTTAAACTCATCAAAACAAATACCTGCTGAAAACCCAAGTGATACTTCCTTTAAGGTGTTCTTTGTTTTGTTGAGGCAGCTCCCAAACCCCCAAGTGGGGGGAGTACACACCCGCATTCGCGTACATACACTAACACCACACAGTTTAACAACTGCTGACAAAGAAAAAAATTCCAGAAAAACATTAATCCAGTTAATCCAGATTCTGAAGAAGTCTCATGTAATGAGATGAAAGCGCGCTAAATCCACTTGTATTTTTTATATTTATACCTTTTTTTCAATTTTTGGATTAACTATTTGGAATAAAGAGCAACAGTATTCATTGAGTTTTTTGTGGGTTCGAAACACCAGAGGAGGACAGCCTTTACAGTTACCAGACAGCGTTTTTCTTGGCTTTGGAATATTTTCCGACTACGGATTGTTTTGTTTTTTTAGTTTTTAAAAATATGCAATTTGACAACTACCATCTGTTATGTCTTGAAAAAAATATATAGTTCCGCTTGGAATTAGAATCACTAAATTTCCAAATACCTTAACTAGTGATTCTTCTCTATACAAAGAACTAGTGGCTCTTTATAATATCACAGGCCTTCTTGCTGTCTGATCCCTAGTGGACCATAATGTTACGAAACTGTCTAATATTAAACAAGAAATTTTAGAACTACAAAACACCATTAAGCACCCGAATTTTAGTCTTTTCTTGCATATTTTTAATGGAATTCAACAGAGGATTACATGTCATGTGGCCACTATAATCCAACGGAAAAGACAAAAGTTAGAGTGATATTTTACAGTATCAGAACCAACGTGCTTACCCCCTAAAATCAGAGAAGAGTCAGAGATTCAGTTTCAATAACTTGGGATTTACTAATCAGCATTCTCACAGTCAACATGCTAACGGA
>NC_056731.1:1097849726-1097884800 GCF_019279795.1 Protopterus annectens | reverse complement strand
TTGTTTTAGTCATGTGCTGAAATAGGTTTGGATCCCTTGTTCTGGCATTTGTGCGACCATTTGATTTCTGAAGGTACAAAAGATCCTGGACAACAGGGTTCCCAACTGCCTGGAGGGCAAGGCATAGGTCTCCTCTGAGGAGCCTGTATAACACAGAAAACAGGGACAGAATTTATAGTATTTTTGGTAGCATAGGGATTTTAAGCCTGTGATCGTACTTAGGATGAACCTTTGGGGTCTTTCCACCTGTTTTGATATGTCTGATGAAGTACATCCCGAATGAGGTGCTGTATTCTCTAACTGGTCTGATCAGTGCTGAACAGAAGGGGACATCTGGATGATATTCCCTTAGCAATCAGCTGCTCCATGTAGAGGCATTTCTTTACAACTGTTGCTACACGGCAATCAAAGGAGACTGAGAATTATCAAAACATGTTCCTAAATGGGTTACTGTCAATGCTACATGCTGGGGGGATGGCGTGTCTTCCAAATGCAACATTGCTGCATTTTAGCATTTAATTTAATCCCATTTTCAAAACACTAGCATTTCTAAGTGAACATTTCTGCTGGAAATCATCTGTCAGAGGGGGAGATTGAAATGACTCCCAAGTTTGCAATCATCTGCTTATGTGGTTAGCCAAAGGTCTTGGCTTTTAGTCTGTAGGCCGTCCCAACACTAAGCTCCGTGGAGCACCACTGGTCACCTTCACAAACTCTGATGCTGCCTCTGCCACGCTCACAGTGTAGGTTGTGATTTTAGCCAATCAGCTATCTAGCTTGCCACATACGGTTTATTTATAATGCATTTAGTTTATTATGCTAGCCTGAAGATGGTGTCAAATGTCTTGACTAAACCAAGGTAGGCTGCATAGCAGCCTGTGTTACTTTTCTGAAGAAGTTTATCTGGTTAATTAGATAGAATCTACCCTTTACAAAACCAAATTGCTGTATACCCAACCTGGCATGTTTAATGTCTATGTTATTCTAGTCTGTTATAATGTGTTTTATGGCCATACAAATGTGACTTGTCACACTGATAGACCTATCATTTCCAGATTAGCGTTTTAACATAACCAAAGAAGGATCTGTAATTGTCCTTGACTTCAGATGCCAATTCAGGTTCATGGGCTGCTTTAGTACTTCTTAGTCAAATTCCAAGTATTTCCCTTGACCTTGGGGGTCTTTAGATCTGCTGCATATTGTAAGGGTTTTTTTTTATGTTGGTGGACCACCAGGGTGGTTTCCTTTTAAATTTCCCACTGCATTTGGATCTAGATGGAGCTACCAATTCTATAAATTTGCTTATGTGGGAAAAAAATTCCTCTGTGAATCTTATCTGCTAAGGCCATGTTGTATTAAGTTAAATCTTTATCTAAGAATATGAGATTTGTGTGCTTGAATTCTTTGAATTCCAATATACTGGTTCCAGGGGAGTTGCACAGTTTGAGAGAAAAGTTTATTAGCTTATGGACTGAGGGAGTTACTAGTGGAACTGTGCATGACGATGGCAAATTTATACTTATCGGGTCAAGAATAGTAAATGTTAATTAGCAGGTCACGAATATTTTGCACAATTAAGGACATGTAACAATATGAGGTGGCAGTTGAGCTGACCTCTGTAGAGAGGGCACTTGGTTAGCTTTTTCTGAATTATGAAGAAGAAAAAAAGAGAAAGATGTTGGAGTTGAAAGCAAAGGTTTGGAAAGGGCTACGGTGTAAATTAACTTTACATAAAAGTGCAATGGCTTAACGAAAGACGCACTAAGGTCAAGGTGTTTTTTTTTTTTTTTTTTCATGGGTGCATTATGTAGATGAATTATGATAAGATAGCCATTATGCCTCCTGCTTGTGATACAGAAGAAAGGTTCTGGCAATATAATATTGTTTCCTTGCTTAGTAAATTTTGTGGATGGAAACAGCAGTTCACGGAGTCATTATAAACGTTATGTGACTCAACAGCACTGGATAGTTGGATGGATGGGTGGATAGATGGATGCCAACCCCCACCAAAAAAGAAAATATACAGATCTAATAACAGCACAATAAGAGATTAGTCTCAAAATAATTTCAAAAAACACTTGTCATACCAGGAAAAAATATTGACAAACTATTATCTGAAGTACTTAAATATTACTTACTTCAAAAGAGCATCTTTATCAAACACAGTATCTGCAGGCATATTCACTGGAATCAGCATGTCTGGATGAGAATCTAAATGCACCAAGGTGATATCGCCGATTGGCAAGTGCTTGGAACCCATTGCACGGTAAATGTAAGGCAACACCTAAAACAACATACACAACAGGCAAATTGTTCCAGTGAAAGTTAAAACTATTATGATGACAAAAGTATGGTTTAATGGAATAAACAATGTCAACTAATGTTAAAATTAAATATAAAACAAAAATAGTGCATTAATGACATGGTGGTTTACAGTTCTGAATTTGCTGCACTGTAACTATGTCAACAACCCTAACTAGAAAATATTTATAACAAGCAAGCTGATCCAGTGAACACCAAAAACAGAGCATAAGAGGACACACAAGCATTCAATACAATAAATCAAGTCAGCTTCAATAAGTAAAGTTAATACACAAGGAAAATGTGCTACACAAGAAAAAAAAGTGATGTGGAGACTTACTGTTTTGAGAAACAAATCATTTTCCAAAGTATAATGGCTCAGGGATTACAAAAACGCTGAAACTTAAACTACTTACTACACCCTGAAATTTCATTGTAGGATCATGTAAACCAGTCTTTCTCCTAAGTACAAGGATACAGAAATTCTGAAGTCTGTAATTAAAACGGATATCACAAAGCAATCAGTGTACAGAATGCATATTAACAAAACAGTTTTGAGATATGGACAGACGTGCATACAAAAGTTGAAAGGTCAAGGTAGAAATAAGAGAGAAGAGTGACAGGTAATTGGTAGCCAAGCCAATTAGCCTTTTGGAGGCTGTTGCAATGATTTTCAAGCTGAAGGGAGACTGGTGAATCGGTACATACCACTAAAATGTATTTTGAATACGTTGTGTATTGCAAGCTACACAGACAAGACAAAAATGAAAATATTCCATACTGGGTGTTAAGTACATTTTCTGGTAGAGCTTCTTCTGGCTTCATAAGGTTTGGTGATTTTAAATGGAATAGGCAGCCTTAAGCCGCAAAGTAATTCTGGTCAATGTGTCTCTGTTTTCTGAATGTCAGAGTGGGATCTATAATAAGACAAAGATATTTCTATTTCTGTACAAGGTTTATGCAGCCTTTATTAGAAACAGAATTTTTATACAGAAAATTGGATTTTGGAAAGTTTCCGTTGGGTGCCAAAGACCAATGCAGCAGTTTTGAGGTTCTGACAGTATGCAATTGTTTAGTAAACTATAGGCAGAGATAAGAAGTCTTTTTGCACTTTTCTACGGTTGCTGAAGACAGGCAGTATCCATGTAGAGTAGAGTAATACAACTGGCACAGAGGTTTATGATGGTGCAGTACTAGAGGGTAATGTTATACAGACACACAACTGAGTTGATGCTATTAATAAACAGTGAAAATTAGTATTAGGCGGCTTAGTACAAAACCCTGAGGAACACTTGCAGTAAAGGTTCCCTCAATAAGTGGGGGTATTACCAGCTTGTTCTTCTGTTTATACAATTTCTGAATCAGTTCTTTAGATCGGTTTTAAAGCCATGACGTTTGTGAAGCTCTGGAAATCAAACATCAACATGCCTGAAATGATATATGTAAAAGCTTAATTTGAAGAGAGTGTAAAAACCTAAATGAAGACTTGTCTTCTATAGTTGTACAGGTTCCTCGAGAAGCAGCCTGTCAAATATCTAAATATCCTGGAAGGAGCAGACCAGGCAAAGGCTCAGAAGCATCTGTTACAGAACTGATATAGAAGCTGCTATAGACCTCCAAGACTACATTAAATAAACAGAAAGTTTAGTGGTGACTTTCTCTAGAAACTTCAAGAACATGTTTTGCTGTTTGACATAAATGTACCCCTAGCTTCTGAATATTTAAAACAGTGAGGTCAAAATAGCTGCTAGAAAACTTTAGATTGATTAAAGAGAACTAACAGTAAGCCTCATCCATGACACTTGCCACTACCAATGACAGGCTAACAGATGGCAACTGCCTCCCACCTGTATAAGGTTATTAGCAAAGTTTCTTCTTCTTTTTTTGTGGGGGGGGTTTCTACACACGGGAGGCTTTACCACTACATCCCAACACAAGTCACTGTAGAACTGGAGTAATGAGATATCATGTCAATCATGGAAACCACACTCAGAAGCATGAAAATCACAGGTAGTGATTAAACAAATATCCAGAATGAGCTGTGAAATAAAAGGCTGGAAAACAGCCCAAATGTAGCCCTAATCCATAAGGAAGCTTATTACCCTGTGCAAGATTTCCAACTTTCCTATGACTGCTAATGAAAGAAGAAATAAGACTTGGCAAGGCACAAATCCAGACATTTAAAATGTGAGACTTCACTCGTCACTTACTGGCACAAATATAGATGAAGTATGATCATCATACCGGGATTCTTTCTCAACACTATCAGGTTTGAATGAAAGGCACTAAGCAGAAGCTACTTATTACCCAGCCAAGCCTCTCCCTCATGGAACAATTTGCATCTGGTCCAATTAGCTACAGTGCATACGGCTTAGTCCTCCTCCAGCTCCCATTCTTTATGTGCAGCTAAACTGTTAATTTCTTAATGCATTTACTTCCTGTGGGACTCAGCACTCAATGCTTCTGAGGGCTGCCATTCATCTAATGCAAGGAGTCTGTTGGTATTCTATACAGGAAATAATACTGTTCTTGCTCTCTAGTGTCCTATAAAGTAGTAGGCAATCCCTCATGCATCCCTGCAAGGTACGTTAGCTGGTTACATTCCATATTAGGCACAAGTTTCAAATTCCACAATAGAACTTTCTACTCAGAACCAATACTTTTCGAACCTGGTCAGCACTTGCTAATATTAAGCAGGAAGCAAGATAACAGATACATACTGAAAGACAATGATACTTCATTCTGCTATGAAAGCATATTAGAAATTAAATAAATGGACTAACATCTTCCCTTCTCTGTACTTCTCACCCTTCACAGCACCTATGCCCAAAGGCCAGTAGAGGTCCTGTAAGCATTTTTTATACCTACTCCCACACCTGGATACATTTAATAGACCTCTATAGCACTGACCTAGCATCACCATATCAGTTCTAACTCAAAGTGCTGTTATACACCATTAACCAAAAAATTAGTGTATAGATGATGCCTACATTTTTATGGGGAAGGGACAGCCAGAAATGATGAAGGTTTTAGAAATGTCTAGAACTAATGGCATGCATAACCTCACCCTGCTTAAACTTTTACGATAATGTGTACACTGTGGCATATTCTAAATGTATGCTGCACATCAGAAAACAGCCTGCACTTATCTAGACAGTCACATGCTTCCCAAACTGCTTTTTCAACAATGCTAGATGAGAAGGCCCAGTAGGGTGTTTTGATCTGTAGCCGTCAACCTTATTTGCTAGTACTCACTTCTATAAATGCAGCATCATCACTTGTAGGTAGGTTTGACTTTAGCATGTTTGTTTTGTAGTGGAGCAAGTTCATTTAAAAATATTTAGGAAGATGTTGTTGAACTCCGCTGTAACATCACTTAATGGAAAATATTTAAGGTTATTCCAATTTACTAGTTTTAGTTTAGAGATTAAAGTATCTTTGTTGAAGTGTGATTTGTTGTCTCATAGTAAATATAATGAGGTGGTTGCTAAGTCAGCCAGGCAGGACCCCAGAGTATGTGAATTTATTGGGTGCAGAGGTTAAAATCCAAATCAAGAATTGTCCATTTACTGTTATTTTTATTAAAATGTGTGGGGTGTATAATCTGTTGGGAAAGGCCATATAGGTTTATAGAATATGTAGGGATATTAGTAGATACAGAGAACAAGTTAATTTTGACATCTCTAAGGATTTTTTTCTTGTGGGAGGTTTGAAGAGGCTCAGTTAAAAAAATTCTTCTGCTGTATTAATGTTTTACCTGGGGAAATATAAATGCCTATTACGTAGAAGGACTTGGGAGGGTTAATTTGGAGGGATGTGCTGAGGATTTTAGCATTACTGAATTGTGAAGGGATGCAAGGAGACTGTTACTTGGAGATGATTATTTTTAAAGAAAATGGCAACTCCACTTGCTCATGTGTTTTCTGTCGGCTCTTAGTACACTGTAACCTAGTAGTAGAATTTCAGTTTCTTATATTTCAAGTTTTAACTAAGTTTCAGTGAGTATGACTATATCTGGGAAGTACAAAGTTAGCAAGCATGGAAGTTTATTTTACTACAGATGTTTGCAATATTAATGTGGAAAATGTTGAGAGAGAGTAGCCCTTTTGAGGATCAGGTATAATCCTGGAGGTGAGGGGTAACAGCTGCTTCGAATAGAATTATGGAGTTGTGTGGGTACTGGGTTAGGGCATGTATTTCCACTTAGCTGTAGGTGTAGTGGTGAGTGGTGGTGGAGTATAAGCCATTTTGTCTTGGTTTTGAATATTTTGACTTGTCTGAGATTCGATTTTGAAGATGCAGTTTGTATTTGTAAATATGGATATAATAAGAGAAAAGACTAGGTACTATTTTGAAGTTATAATCTGAGGGTTGCCAGGGTGTATTTATTGATAGGACAGTGTGTGCATGGAGTACACAGGTGGGATGAAGGGAGGAGAAGTGAAGGTAACATTACTATAAGGGAGCAAAACTGTCAGTGTAGTGCTCTCTTTCTGTAAATATATAAAAAGTGGTGAAAGGTAGTTAAATAAATGATGATTAGAGGTGGAAGTGTTATCTTAGAGAGCTAAAGTGGGGAAAAAAGTAGAAGGTGTGAAAGATGTATGGTTTTGCAGGAGGAAAATTTGGTTTAATGGGAGAAAAGGGGTGGAGGATGTGCAGACTGGTTAAAAGGATATAAGTAGAGGGCTGGTGACGGGATATGGAGAGTAGATTGGTGGAGTAACAGGAAGCGGGTGGTTAGTCATGTAAATACTAATGTGATTAAGAGTCTGACAAGAAGGGGTGGGAATTGGAGATAGGGCAGAAGAGTGAGCCTGAGCTCTAGCTGGTAGGTTGAGTTCGATAATATAATTTATGGCTTTTGTTTTTATGGGTATGGAAAGCGAGCAACATTTTGCTACTTATATATCTTCAAGTTTGACACAGAAATATCTTGTACCTACTCCTGACTTACAAACTCAGTACACGAAACTGAGATATCTTACATCCATCTATTGGGCAATGAATGCAGATAACTTTGGTTTTGTTGTTTATTCTTATTTCTGGGAATACACATTCATATTAACCTGGTCAACACAGTACTTTGGTTAATACAGTGCTGAGCCCAGTGCAAATGCTTACATCTTATTTATACAACACTTTTTTTGCAGTGACATCAAACTATTCAATGTGATTTATGTGTAGTATCTGAAATGTCGTTAACCCAGGACCACCAGTATACAACATATACTGTTTAGGAATATAAACTGCACAGTGATAGGCTAGAATTTGAATTGAATGGAGTAGTTCTAATATAACATAGCAGTTCTTCCACAAAGAGTTTCACTGATGTGGATTTTAAATGTATCCTAAGCTTCCTGTTTTAGAAATGTGTTTGTGGTGGCAGAACTGATACTAGTTATAGGTCTACTGTAAACTTAACTTTTATGGGGTGAACCTTTGAATTCACAAAGTGTTTTTAAAACTGAGATGACGACAGACTCCAGAGTCGTACTAGGCAGGAGTGCGCATGTAGCAAACACATATAACATCAAGAGAAAACCATGGAAATCCACGACCTGTGCTTACTTTTACTGTTGAGCTTTTTAAATTATAAACATACCTTGGAAGTGGACTACAAAGGAAAACGTGTGTAAGTAAAGTCTCCAGTTTAGGCTCTAATGAAGTAAAACAAAGATATTGTGTAATGTTTTATAACCGATGGGTCAGCAACTGCTTTCACAAAAAAAGTAAACATAGTGCTGATTTGACGCAAACATAAGGTGATGTGGAGTAAGCTTTATTGAGCTTTGCAATCCACTGGCATTTACAGAACGCAAGCAGCTGAAAAGGAGAGCAAGAGTATCAGATACACTCAAGCCAACCAGCTATATCTAGAATTACTAATTGCATTAGACATTCTCCAGGGCAGAGTATCTAACCCACTGAATGTGAAGTTCAGCTCCTTCACTTACACGGACTTGACATGCAGTGTCCCGAGTAGTTGCTTACCATAAGCAGAAAGCTAAGTGGACTGTGTGATAGTAAACATGTGCATTTCATTTCTGAAACATTTGTAGTGATTTATTTATATATAATAAACATTTTCTTCAGTGATTCAAGACGTACAGTTACACTAATTGTGAAGCTACTCATACTTATTTATGCGAGTGTCAACTTGTGCTAACAACGTGTTATCTACGTTTCTGACCAAAACGTAAACATTTGGATTTTACAGATTTGCAAGTTGTTTAAACGAAACTGCGATGGGGACCGTATTACCTAAGAACTTTGAGGACTATTCATCAAAAAGTAGTAAAACAACTTGAAGAAAGTCTTCAACCATTAAACATTACATTTTATGGGACCTACAGCAGTTGATAAGGACAGCACCGCCATCGTTCAAAAAAATCGCATTTGGGTTATTTGTAAGCACATCACCTTACACAGGGATAACAGATTTTCCAACACGTTTATCTCACTAATTTAAATAGACACCCTTAAACAACTTTCGATTTATTAAAAATTATTGGTGACAGTAAATAAACGTAAACTTTAGCATAAAAGATTACATCAGCAGAAATACTTTCTGAAGCGGGACTAAACTCACGTCATGATGATCTTCCACAACCCAAACTGGCAGTTCTTTATACAAACGGAGACGAGAAGCCAAAGAATTCATAATACCAGTTATTTAAAAATCCTCAAAATCCGCACACTAAATCCAAAAGTTCATTTGGAAAGCCACTGTAGTTTACCCATCAAGTTTTGTAACATAGGAACCATCAAAAGCAGTATCGATTCCACTGGAACTCTCAAATTGTAAACTCCACTTTCTGAAAATCTAATTGAAGTCCTGCGGTTCGTCCTCAACTAAGCTCCCCTCTATTGAAATGAATTATAAAGCTTGTCGCAGTTAGTGAGCTGTTTCCGTTGAAGGCCAGGGAGCGGTTACCAGGCGGAACTTCCTGCCGCACTTTCTTTGCTTCTACGCTGTGCACAAAAAGGTTAGTGAGGGCTGGTGGGAATAAGTCAGTTTCATTGGTTTCCGGTGATAGTGTAGTAAATGAGAAGATAAACGTTTCTTCGAGGTGGTCGGCAGCACAAGCAAGGTTATTGCTGGTGCTTTAAATTTCGTTTGAACTTCTTTCAGTGGTTTTGGTAGGTTTTTGTGTTTAAAGTGATATAATTTACATGTTGTCGCATTTTTAACGCGTGGCTTAAATGAAGCGTATTATAGTACAGGTTTACTCTTTGCCCCTCCCCCACGTACATTCATATATATTTATTTTCTTTGAAGGTTGAAAAGCTAATACATTGTAGATGTTATAGTCCAACTTTCTAAACCCGTTGTTGTGCATAACATAAAATTTTGTATTAGTAAGGACCATACTGTGCGATTGTTTTTGGTAATGTTGATGCAAACTTAAGTGTGCACATTGCACCCAAAATCGGCTTTAAAATTAATTTATTTTTTTCCTAGTCATTTGGTGATGTTTGGGTACCATCAGATTAGAGAAATCTTCGTATCCCATCAGTAAATAGTACTTTAGAAGTTGATTGCACTTTATCAGGAATAGTCAAATCACCTAACTCTTGTTTGACAGTTACAAACTGATTTTTAATAGAACAAATAATGTATGTGAATTCACAGTCCAGTAATGGTTAAGATTTTCTATCTCTTATTTGCCTCTTGTACAGGGAAGTACTGTACAGAGTTTCTGTTATTGGTATTTATAGAGAATTAAAGCTTTATTGGGTGGTTCAGAGGACTCAAAGATTCACTTGTGCTTAATATTCAGTTTTCTGACTCGTATTTTGACAGATAACTTTTAACTTATTTTTCATTTTGTATAAATTTGTAATTGTGTGGTTAAGTAACCTGTGTTTTGTGATTTTTTTTTTTTTTTCATCATTAATCTTTTCCAGTGTTGTAGCCCCTTTGCAAAGGATGAAACCCCCCTGTATTTCATTAACTGCAGCTAGAATTCCTATTGTGACAGATAACTTTTGAGTTATTTTTTGTTTCTGTGGACCAGGGTATATGTCTGTTGGAAACCCTAATTAATTTCAATGAAAACAAACGAACATTATTTGAAATGAGGATTCAGTTGTTGCTGTTATTAAAACATAATACTCTTTTATGTTTTCATTATAGGGTTATTACAGATGTAGTTTATGAAAATGTGATTATTTATTGTCCTATACTGTGCCGTAGAGATGCAGTCCTTTGAAACCATATGTTATTCTGATTTAAGCTTTTTGTTTCTCGTGCAGTGTCAAGTCACAGTTATCTTACAGATTCAGCATCTTAACAATGTTCGGCAAATACATTGCATGAGTTTTTTAGGATTAGTGAGCTAGCATCCACTGAACAGGCAGCTGTCACAACAGTAGAGGTAGAAAGGCAAATCTATTTTATTAATCCATTTTCAACCTTCCAAATAATATTTAGTATAGAAATTTCACAATAAAAATATATGGAAAATGAATTTATAAGAAAAAAACAAGTATGCTCACGTTGTAAGAAAAAATTGTGTGGGTGTAAGAAAGTTTGTGTGTATACATGACCAAGTCTATTAATTATTGAGGGAATGTCACATTTATGCAGTATTTGTAATGGTAGACATCACACTTCTGATGGAAATGGTAGTACAAGTTGTACAAAAAACAGGCATTGCACCCTATAGTATGTTGCAATTTCTTGCTAATTTTTTTGACCTAGTGATGGAGCAAACCACAGCATGACCAACGTCCCATTCCAAGGAAGGATGGGATATTGTTGCACTGACATAAGCTCATGGATCAGAGTTATGCAGGATATTGCTTGTGGTTGATTTAAACTAGTGTAGTTCCTGATGAGGATTTCATTGATAACCCCTAAGAGGGTTGTATGGTTACTGACAAGGTAGGTGTAGTGTTTTGATTCTCGCCACTGATAGAGTTCAAAGGCAGTGGTCTTAATTCAGTGATAAGTGAAATGAGATGGAGACCAGGAAATTGTGATCCGAAGAGGTTGTGGGCTTCATTTACACATATGCCGCATATGCTTGAAGATGACTGGCATTCTTTGCTGATAATGAGGATAGGCAGGACTCTCCAGTCAGTAGTAGAAAGCTTGGGGGTAGAGGCCAGGTACTGAATGTTGCTGTCTAGGTGAGGAAGTGTATAGTTTTGTTTGTTTGACAAGATAGAGAGTTGGGATTTCGTCTGATCACCACAGAGTTATAGAAGATGAGATCACCACAGAGTTATAGAAGATAAAGTTGCTGCACATCTCGGATGTCAAAATTTGAAGCTGTTCAGGTTGTGAAGTGTAGTATTTCTTGGAGGGTCCAGAATACAGGAATTGCATGTCTACAGTCGCTACAGGCAGGCATGCCCATGACATCTCCATGGAGTGGATTCATAATCTTGATCTCCTGATTTTATCTTTGCACATATTTAGAATAGGAGCTTCAAGACAGTCTTGTAAAGATTTAACAGAAAACATGGATATTTATTTTGTTTTTACAGGAGATAACTTATAATAAAAGTTTGTGCCTGTTCATTGGATGCCCAGTAGTTGTAAGATTCTCTGTTTTGGTCTCCTCCTTCTCTTTATTACACCTAATTTGCTTATGGGGTCCCTTATAAGAGCAACACTTTCTGCGTGCTTTTGGGATTGTATTACAGTGTCATTGTTCAAATTGTGATTGAAAATGCCTTGTATGCATGTTTTACTACTGTGACTGTTCATACCAGCATGTCTTGTGCATTTGCAGCAGTGTACATACACCTTATAATAATTCATTTTTGGAGTCATAGTTTACTGTTCAGGATAATTATTCTAGTTGCGTTACTGTGCCTAAAAATTTTGTGGTATTAGTTAATTTGAAAGTTGTGAAAAACTTTTCTGAATCTTTAATGCAATTGTTTATGATTTTCAGGTCTTGTTTTATTTTAGTTATATTTTGCTGACGATGTTAATCCCACTAGGCATGGAACCTGTTTTCATTTAAGACCCAAGATAGTTGTCGTCGTAACTAGGGGAAATTTGGCCAGGGCACGTGGGGCATTCCATTACTCTTCAATGTATAACCTGTTTCTAGCACTTACACTGTAATGAAGTAAGGGTTGTGGCATTTGTTTCAAGAAGTGAATGATAACGTAAGTCAACCAGTTTCAATTACAGAACAGAACTTCAGCAGGGTAATTTGAGTGGCTCGCAACTGCAATACATAGTTAATGACAAATAGTTGGAGGAGTTGTGGTAGGCTAGTATGCAGAAATTGGATATTAGGATATGATTTTGTCGAATTTTAAGTCTTCTGTTAATGAAAAATGTGGACAAAGTGTGGGGGGTGAAAGGAGAAGTGATGCATCGAATGGGATTTCTTATGTAGCTGTGTGAGGGCATATGCTTGGGGGTGTGTAGCCCAGGAGACATTTAATGAGTAAGTTTTATTGCTGAGACTGCGCCAGCAAGGCATTTATTCTGAGTAAATATTTTACAACCTTTGGAAATGCCTGCCTTCAGATGAGTGCCGTACATTTGGAAATAAAGAATTTTTTGATGTGTGTAATTTGAAACTTAGTCTGGTCTACTTGTAGCCAGCAGAGTGTTTAATGAGGTAAAAGAAAAGCTATTTGGGGTTTTGTACAGGGTACAGCTGTTCGGTGTGCTTGTTTAAAAAAGGGTGATTTACAGTTTTGTAACGGTTAAACAAGGAAATCTGATATATTTGCATAATTGTGAAAGGATGTGGAGAGACATTTTATTATAAGGGGCAGCCCAAGAGTTGCTGCTTTTATGAGTTAAATAACATTTAATAAATGAATGTTCAAAAAGATGATGTGAAATGTCTATAGAAAGAGACTGTACAACAAGTAACTATGAAACATAATGTACTAGATGTGAAAAAACAGAAGACATTTGTGGGATAAACGCTTAGAGTTTGCAAATTCTGTGTCAAATACAAGGGATTGTGGGAGATGTTAACACTGGTAATGAGTGCAGAATATTAATATAAATAACTAACACAATTTTGGTTATAAAAAATATTCAACAAGTGGAACTAACTGAAAGTGCTGTTTGTTAGGGGTAGGTTGAATTGTTTAAGGCTCTGCTTAAGTTACTGTTAAACACAGCTTTGATGTGCTACAGGAAGAGTCCTATGGTGAATCTGAGGAAAGTACGGTTGTAGAAGGAAACTTGCCGTAACAGCTATGTTAGAGTGATCACTGCTGTAGTAGTGTTAGCTGTATGAGTTATAGGCTATATGGGGTATAACAGCCGGACAGCTTCCAAAGTATACAGGCACCTTCTACACACCCAGACTGTTGAGAGCTTGGGCAGAGCTGGATAAAGCCAGGAGTGTGGGGATCAAGCCCTTCAGAGCTGTAATGTCAACTGAAAGAGGCTAGAGCCCTGAAGAGTCAGTTTTAGGTAAGCAACAGTTCCTTGGCAAACAAAACAAAAATATATAAAAATGGGGATGGAGAGAGGGAGTGGCAACTGCAGCAGTGATCATTTGAACATTTACTGTAATGGTAAGCTAACTTAACTGTACTCTGTTCAACAATTACTGCTGCTGCAGTAGTCTTGGCTGTGTGGATAGAATACCATAGCTGATGAGAGTTGAGAGGAAGAAGGATTAGAATCTAGGATCCCTTGGTGAATGGTCCTAGCAATGCCCCCTGTAGATCTTGAAAAAGAAGTTAGTTTGTATAGCTTTATAAAGGTATGTACATTAGTCCAAGTTGCTAGAGTGAATATAAAAAGTTTACACACCCCCTATTAAAATGTCAGGTTTTTGTGATATAAAAAAAATGAGACCACAATAAATAATTTCAAAAATTTTCCCATCTTTTATGTGGTCTATAACCTGTACAATTCAATTGAACAACAAATCTGTTGGGGAAAAATATAAAAAATAAAAAGCGTACAATAAGCTGGTTGCATAAGTGTGCACACCCTTAAACTAATACTTTGTTGAAGCACCTTTTGATTTAATTACAGCACTCCAATCTTCTGGGTAGGAGTGTTGCATGGCACATCTTGACTTGGCAATATTTGCCCACTCTTTCTTGCAGAAGCGCTCCAAGTCTGTCAGATTACGAGCGCATCTCTTGTGCACAGCCCTGCTCAGGTCACCCCACAGATTTTCTATTGGATTTAGGTCTGGATTGTGGCTGGGCCATTCCAAAACTTTAATTTTCTTCTGGTGAAGCAATTCGTTTGTTGATTTGGATGTATGCTTGAGGTCATTGTCATGTTGAAAGGTGTAATTCGTCTTCATCTTCATCTTTATTGCAGACGCTTGAAGGTTTTGGGCCAAACGTGTCTGGTATTTGGAACTGTTCATAAGTCCCTCCACCTTGACTAAAGGCCCAGTTCCAGTTGAAGAAAAGCAACCTCAAATCATGATATTGCCACCACCGTGCTTCACCATGGGGATGGTGTTCTTTTGGTGATGAGAAGTGTTGTTTTTGCGCCAAACGTACGTTTTGGAATTGTGGTCAAAATCTTTGTCTCATCAGACCATGATACATTTTCCCACATGCTTTTGGGAGACTTGATGTATTGTTTTGCAAATTTTAGCCGGGCCTTGATGTTTTTCTTTGTAAGGAAAGGATTCCGTCTTGCAACCCTCCCCCATAGTCCAGACATATGGAGAATATGGGAGGTTATTGTCACATGTAGTACACAACCAGTACTTGCCAGAAATTCCTGCGGCTCCTTAAGTGTTGCTGTAGGTCTTTTGGCAGCCTCCCTGAACAGTTTTCATCTTGTCTTTTCATCAATTTTGGAGGGACGTCCAGTTATTTGCAACATCACTGTTTTCATATTTTCTCCACTTTTTGATGACTGTCTTCACTTCTGTTCCATGGTATATCCAACGCTGTGGACATTTTTTGTACCCTTCTCCTATGATACCTTCCAACAATGAGATCCCTTTGCTTCGCAAGCTGTTTGCGAACCGTGGTTTTTGCTCTAGCAGGCAAGTGAATAAATGTCAGGAAAATCCTGCTAAGACAGCTGAACTTTATTTGAGGTTAATCTGAGTCTCTCTAATTGATGGCAGGTGTGTACCCAAGAAGACTGAATGCTGCAATTAAAGTGAAAGGTGGTTCAACAAAGTATTGTTTTAAGGGTGTGCACAGTTATGCAACCAGCTTATTGTACGTTTTTTACTTTTTATATTTTTCCCCTAACAGATTTGTTTTTCAATTGAATTGTACAGGTTATAGGCCACATTAAAGGTAGGAAAAGTTTTTAAATGATTTATTGTGGTCTCGTTTTTTTATATCACAAAAACTTGGCATTTTAACAGGGTTATGTACACTTTTTTTTTATATCCACTGTACTGGGTAAAACTAGGTTACATTACTAAGCTAATGATTTAAGAGCCCTTACATGCCTAGTCAATCTCGTATGAACGTATGACCTCTCGGTCTGCAAATGCTGAATGATAGGAGGGAAAAGTTTGATTTGGTGGATGAGGAAGAATTCCCACCCCTGATGGATCAATCTTGGAACCCATTTGAGATTATCTGCTACCAAAGAGAGAAATGGGGAGCTAGTTTTTTATTTTTTATTTATTTATTTTTTTTTTATGTCTGTTTGCCAGAGGTTTGTTGAGTCTGCTTACTTTATAAAGAATGTCATGAACTGGGGATGAAAGCTGCTTTAAATTATTTGAAGAATGAAGTCTGAAAAACTACAGTTACCCTTTGAATCAGTTTCTCCCTCTTATCGCACTTTTTCTGGACTTCAGGCATCTGTTTTTAAAGGGGGTATACAAAATGTCGTTTTTAACATCCTGTTGTTAATTTTGAGAACTTAACCATGCAAACCTTCTCATAACAGGTCCAGTAACTGCTGCTCTGGAAGATATCAGCTGAGTCATAAACATACTTTAAAAATATATATGGTTACATGAGACACAGAAACAGTATTCATAGAATATTTTCCCTTTGTCAGTGATGATTCTCTTATTTTCAGATAAAGCAGAAAGGACTTGAACGTGTGAGTTTGTCACTTAAGAATCTTAGAAATAATTGTGAAAGATGAATATAATTACCCAAATCTATCAAAGGCTTTCCAGTCCTTGGCAGAGAAGAGGGATAAACATTTACTAAATGTTTAGCTGCAGGAGGACTTGTCACTGCACGGTCAAATCTGTCATATTAAACAAATTAAGGTCTTCAGTCCTACAAACTTTTATCTGCCTTGGGAGCTATTGGGCATGTTGCAGACTGCAATAAACAATCCAACAAAGCTGGAAGAATGGGAAGAACAGGAATAGGTTGAGGACATCCCAACTGTAATAGATCATAATATTTCTCAAAGTCTGGAAAGTCATTGTGTTCCAACTGAAACATGTAGTTCGTATAATTATGTGGTTTCAGGAAAAAAAAACTTTTTTTTAGGTATAATCGGGTAACTGATTCTGACGAGTATTTATGCCGAAGAGAAAAAATAAATTGTTCCCTCACAACCACTTTCCTCTATCGCACTGAGAATTTTTAGAAAATGAAGACTACCTTTTTCCTGTTACCAGTAAATCCAGAATTGAGCTAAGCCCAATACATCGTTCCTCTGTAAACTAAGCGGCTTAGAATAAGGTAAATGTTTAAATTTCTTTTTTGTAGAAGCAGACCAATTCCTGACGGGGACTTCACTAAGGAGAACAGGCATCCTAGTCTGACTAGGCTCTAAAGCTTTCCCCTCTCCTTCCTTCAAAGGGGCTAGTTCTTCCATGCTGTCCTAGGACATTCCAGCAGCCACAAAGGACATGTCTAACCCCCAGTCCATGGTGGATAAAGGGACTACACCAGAGGAAACTAAGGAAGAAGGTGAGCAGTTTGAGGACTCATTAATGTGCACTATAGAGAGCTCCGCAGTCAGTGGCTGAGCAAAGTAGTAGCCTGCTGAAGCAAAGGTTGTTTGGAAAATTGTGGCTGAAGGAAGGAAGAACCAATGAACCAGCAAATTGTTCTTTGATAAAGCCAAGAAGGAAGCCTAAGTCCGGGTAAGACTGACAGTAGTAGTAGTAATTGAATTCCTAACATAGAACAAACAGTTGTACACAAAATATACTTTTTTAGTCAAAAAATTTATTGTGGAAGTTTTTCACCCAAACAGTAGGAAAGCTGTGAAGGGACTGGTGCCCAGGCCACTGAGAAGCTGGGCGGCTGTTACAGCCTATGCATGATCCACATAGCTAAGGCTATTGCAGTAGTGAACAAAGATGAACGTCATGAAGAAATTGAAAGTGGAACTGAAACTACGTGAGGCAGGGTAGTGACAAGGGAAAGAAAACTAAAGCAATGTAAGTTGAATTCTTAGAGGTGAATGCACAATGACTGCTGCTTACTATTAATGTTTAACAGTCTGAAAAGTCATTGCAAAAGGTATGCAGTATTTTATATTGAACCAAAAAATATATATATATAAATAAAAAGGCAGATTTTGTTTTTTTTTTTTTTTTTCCTGGTGGCAGCATTAATCAGTGAAATGTTAGTGCTGACATTTAAGGAAAGTGTACATCTAGTCATTGAAACAGCTTTAGTTTTAGACTTGTTATTGGAAACAAGCATGTTAGGCACATGTGTATCTCACAAACTATCACAGATAAGAAGGGGGCCCCTTTATTTTAAAAATGTTAAAACTGCATAATAGTGGAGCATTTCTCCCCGGGCCTCCGCTGAAAACAGGATCTGTGGAACCTAGTCGGACTTTCCCGGTCAACAAAATGTTAAATAAAAAAAATAAATAATGGTTAATGTTTGTTTGGTGTGTGCAGGTGATTTTAATTAAAATGAGTACATTGGTGTGAGATGTTGAAGAGCAGACCTCTAAATTTATTTAAAGATAATAGTTGTGTGAGGAGAAAAATGTACTCAAAATAATTGCTGTATTTCTGCAAACAGGATAAATTTTTTTGAGAGATTTAGTTGTCAGCCCCCCCAAAGGCATTTTTCATAAAGCTGGGAAAAAAGCTGCTGGGTGAAAAAGGGTGGCAATAGATTTATTTGGATTGAAGTCCTTTTGGAGAAAATTTTGACAGGATCATTTGGATGTATTTTACTGTTCATAGTTGGGGTGAATGGGAAGGTTATGTAAGCTGAAGGTAAGTAAGGAATATTTATGTTTGAGAATTAATGATGGAAGAAATCACATTGTGCATTCACCCCACTTGATCACACTTGATCATGTTGAGCAGTCTTATAGAAAACGGTGAAATAGAAGCTTGCAGCAGAGTAATAAAATTGTAGAGAAAGGGGAAGCAAAAAGCGTAATCCATAATTGGAAAAGTTTTGCATTGGCCAGTAAATAAGCTGTTTTACATGGGAATGAGGGAGTAGCAGATAAAATAGTTGAAATGGAAGTGTGTGAAGTATAAAAGGGAGCAATGTGTGAAATCTAGTGATTACTTAAATTTCTCGTTAGTAATTTTTTGTAAAAGACTGATGTAGCCACAGTTCATAATTTGAGACTTGGGACAATAGAGTTATTAAGATATTGTAGAAGAGAAGAATGATTTGTAGAACATGTTTATAGTAAGTCTAAAGCTATACCTTGTATAGGAGGGTTTCTAGGGGGTGGTATGGATATGTCGAATGGAGTACAGCAAGAGTGCACATTAAGTTCTTTTGTTTTTCGTTTGACTTTGAATGCTGTTAGTATGAGGAATGAGCCGTTAATGGTAATCCCTATTTTACACTTTTTTTTCTTACCCTTGATGTATTTGGTGTGTTGAAAGGACAGTAGAACACACAGGCTTACAAAATGGGGGAAAAGTTCTGAAAGGTAATGATTCTTTATACTGAAATATTAAAGATTAATTTTGGGAATGATGATGGTATAAGAGAAAATTGGATAAAAATTAGTGAGATATAAATTATTTACAGAAAGATGGGAAGCTAATGACGTGTAAAGAGTGTAGCTAGGTAAGTTGGGGTATTATAGCTAGGCTTTATCCTTTTCCAGAGAATCTGCAAACTGATTTGATGAATTATTTTTTTTTTCTGTGAAAATGTTTTGGGGAAATACTGTGTCGTAAGAAGTTGGGATGGCAGAATAATTGGAATCAAAATGGAATATTTTGAGAAGATCCAGCTATATGGCAAGAGAGACCTACTCTAATACAAGACTAGAGTTTAACAGTATTGTGAGATGCGTAACAAAACATGTTGGTTACTAAAGTTATATTTTTCTTAAATTTGGAGTTTAATTGCAGCACCCCATGTAGTAATTTTTTGGATGAGGGTAGATTGGTTGTTTGACTGTATATACCAAAGGTCTTTCCAGTCATTCCTGCTCAAGAATAAACTTCTGAGCCTGTCTTATAGTGCAGATAAGTAAGAGAAGTTTTAAGTAGGAAGGTTCATTGTTGCCGTTTTAACATAGTGACAGCTGCACATTTATTATCCTTTTAAGGTATTTGTGGTACCGAAAGCTCCATTTAGTAGGTGGTAGGTAGCTGCAAATACTGACATATTTGTAGATACATTTATAAAGTTCACTCTTGGCTGTCACACATTAATTATCCTTTTAAGAAATGTGTTACTGTAAATACCGGAAGTCTTAAAAAATTATGTGCGGTTGGAAGGTGTCAGTACATTGACGTGCTTTTTTATAGTATACTCACTCTGATTTATTTGCTTATGTATAATTGTTATAGTAAGAAACAATTGTCTAGTACTTTTTAAATGTTTTTTTTTTTTATTTTATTTCTAAGAGATTGAATGTCTTTCACATGGATAAACAATGTTAATGTATTTGTTTTAATGTTTGTAATAAATGTTGCATGAACATGGTTTATATGTTATGAACAACAAATTACGGTCGCTGGGAAGAATAAATTGCTGGTAATGGTTTATATATTAATTCATATTGCACAAACATATTTTATATTAATCAGTCTATTATGTTTTGATAACTGGATAGGTTCTGCTGCTCCGAGGATTTTTCAAGAGATGCGGGGAGCAAGTTCCAGAACAGGTATACTTTTATATTCGGTAAAAATGTGATTGAGTAATTTATGCAGATGCTCATGTCTTGGTTTTTAAATCTGTTTTTGCATTAAAACAGAAATTCTCTTTGAATTAATTACTAAATATGAGTGAGTTATCTACAAAAATAAGAGGTTAATAAACTTTTTCATTTAGTTTGCCTTTGGGAGAATGAGCAAGTGCTCGCTCAGTTAAAAGTTGTAGGCTGAGCAGGTTTTTCATGTGTTATCTGCTTAGTAGTTTGCCTTGTGCATCTCATTTTATTTATTTTATAGAACAGTTTAGTGGGCTGGCCAAGCTGACCCTTTTCTGCTGCTGCCCAGCTCATAGTGTGAAAGAAGCACATGTAAATTATATTCAGTTTTCAATCTGGCATAAATATTTACAGACATAATAATATACAAATACATTATTTGTACTAGGTGCATTTGTTTGACACCCGTATGAACTGTAAATAAGCAAATACAACTCATTCTGTACATTATGGAAATCAGTACATTGTCAAGTTTAATGGGCCTAGTCTTGGACATGACCAGAAATGTATTCCCATCCTCCCTTTCCTCACATCTTCAATAGTTAGAATTTGCAGTTGGGAGCATTTTCCTTAACCTTTGTGGGCAATAAAAATATTTGTCCAGACACTTTTTGTGTAAAAATTCTAAATTTCCTTGACTTAATGACATATCTTTTGACAAATCCACCTCCAAGCTACTTCATTTGTCTTTTAATCTTTGAAGGTGTTCCCATTCCACGTAATGTTTTCCTTTAGTTTCCATATGCAAGGTCTTTTATGGTCTTGCATGCACATCAAATTAGTCCTAACTACTGGAGAGACACTAACTAGTTCTGTAACTATTGGGGGAGGGAGGGGGCTTCTAGCCACTAGTGTACGTTCTGCCAGTGATCTGAAGGTAATGCTACTCAATGCTGGTGCTTTAAATTTCGTTTGAACTTCTTTCAGTGGTTTTGGTAGGTTTTTGTGTTTAAAGTGATATAATTTACATGTTGTCGCATTTTAAACGCGTGGCTTAAATGAAGCGTATTATAGTACAGGTTTACTCTTTGCCCCTCCCCCACGTACATTCATATATATTTATTTTCTTTGAAGGTTGAAAAGCTAATACATTGTAGATGTTATAGTCCAACTTTCTAAACCCGTTGTTGTGCATAACATAAAATTTTGTATTAGTAAGGACCTGGTAGTGCTGGGGTGCTCTCGGGATCCTTGAACCAGGTTTCTGTTACTGCACAGATATCTATGTTCTCCATGCTAAGGAGAGTTTCGAGTGCGTGCATCTTGAGGTTTAGACTTCTGGCGTTGAGTAGCATTACTCTTCGTTTCTTATCCCTTGTGATACCTATGGAGGTGGGTTTGTCTTTTGAGCCTTGCCTAAAGAAGGCATTATGGGGGTAGTAAGAGCCTTTGCCAATATCCGAAAGCCCAGGGGTGACAGGTGCAAGCCGTCCCTAACGAAGCATCGTGGCTTGTCGAGCATGTCATCCCAGGCTGACAGGCATTGGATCCCCTTTGAATGACACCAATACTTAAGCCACTTGTTGAAATTGAAGGCACAGACTATATATTTGTATTTTTTGTATGACGTGTTTCCAGGGTTTTCCTTCCTGCGTTAGCCTTCTTTTGGGGACTCCTGACAGTTGAGGCAAGAAAAACTGAGGAAATGGCGTTGGCTGCCTCCCTGACGTTCTGACATCAGTTTTACAACTGGCGGCAGCTGACGTCATATGCCGAGGACTCTGGTATTCTGGCTAACTGAGGGCTACCGGGAGCCAGATAACCCATATGTTAGGACTGCAACAGTGAATACACTCTAACATCTACATTTATTGTAAGTGTACACAACTGTACTTTTTAGCCTTAAGGGAAAAAAATAAACTAGTTAACTTATGTAAATAAGCTGAATTTTTGCCTTGTTCAGTTTAATGCATTAAAGTGCAAAAGGTTGCCAAGGAGGCAGTGGCTTGTGTAGCTAGTAAGTTCCCACTGTTTCAGATTTTATTTCTTAGCCTAACAGTTTTTCACTGAACTGCTTGTCTGTATCCTTTTTAAAAGTTAATTACTTTGTACCACGTATATGCACAACAAAGGTCTAACAGAACACTGTCCATACCTCTCATGATTACTTGCCTACACTTGCAGGGTGTCTGTCCTAAGCTAAAAGCAGATGCTAGTGGAAAAAATTCAGCTGCTATTTTGCACAAGTAAGAGCGAGCCACCATTTTTCAAGCTTAAGCCAAAACATTAATTGGGCAGCTGTCTATTACTTTGATATTGTTCTTAAATTATATTTGTAATATGATCAGTATACATTACATCCCTCTTCAGCTAAATACTAGAACAGTATGGGAACATTAACTTGTTTTTTTTCCTGCCTTACTTATTTTGTTGTATTGTAAAGCTTGGATACATTACAATTACGAAAAAGTACTTTCTTACCTTAATATCAGTAGCATTTTCATCTTGCACTAGTAAATACCCCACCTTCCATTTAAAACATTTCTATTGATCTCTTTTTATAATTTGAATTGTATAGCTTTTATAGGTTAATTGGTTATTTTTGCAGCTGTAGTTTGTATTTAATGTTTGATTTAGATTGCATCATATTGTTAATAGGTTTTCCCGCGGTGGTGGTGCTGCAGTAGAGTTGTCTCACAGTAAGATGCTGTCCGGTTCGATTCTCAGCTAGAGCATCTTCTGCGTGGAGATGTGCATGAATGGGCATACCTTCGTTGAAGGTTGTGCGTCAGGGCTGGTAACTCGGCACGTAAAAATCAACTACCAATCATAAGCAGACCGGAGTTCCGCTGTGGAGACCCCTAACTGGGAAAAGCTGAAAGACACACATACTGTTAATAGGTTTTGGACATTTCAATACTTTTGTGTTTAGTAGGCATGTTTAGTAAGACTGTTATAACTTGATTGTTAACATTTAAGCCTTGAGAAGGCCCCTGAAATAGTAACTGTAGTTTTCTGTGTTATCAAATAAATCCATACTTATTATTTTTTTTTCTTCTTCTTCTTTTTTGACCGGCTTAGTGCCACTGGGCTAGTAGCCTCTGTTCAGGGGAGACCTAGGGTGGTTTTTATACTAGTAGGGAAGATTTGGCCAGGGCATCTGGAAACTTCCCCTTCTCTTTTTGCTAGGTGTCATGGGATCTTTTACGTCCAACTGAGCTAACACCAACTCGAGCAGAAGAGGCCTCGTTTTAATGTCTTATTTGAAAGGCTGCACACTCAGGAATGCAGCACCCCCTTATGGTGCACTGCAATCTTTTTGTATGGGAGTAGAACCCACTGCCTTCCGAACCAAAGGCAAGTCTGCTAACTGTTTTGCCACTGACACTGTAGCTTGGTTGTTCAAACCAAATTCCATATATGGGAATGAAGAGTCATTGTAGTAGAATATACCTCACTTTGTTTTCCACTTCCAGTCATTCGCCATCTTCCTTCACAGTGTAGCTATGTGCCATGTGTCATTACATGTCTATATATAGTAAGGCTGTAGAGAACAGTTGACTTTGATACAAATGCAACACACTATCAATTTCATTCAAGTCAGATAAGCTTTATTTATGTTGAGCTTGTGCCTTTTAATGAGTCTGTGTAATTTCAGTTGCTGGTGTTGTGGTATATGTAACTGTCTTAATGTACCGGTTAATCCAGTGAATGTTTACTAAGTGATGGTGTTATGTTGTGTTTCAGTGTAGTGCTATGTTCTGATAATTTGCTCTGCACACTGGATTACATTGGCTTCTTTCAGTGTATCTCCTGCTAAACATATTTTGTCCTTGCATTCGTAAACTTTCTTGCTTTCTCTTTACTCTTATAATACCCCATATTCTGTTGCTTTGACTCTTCATGTTTCCTGCTCCATCTTTAGGGATAAGTATCAACTTTATTGTTTCCATCTAATTTTACAGTTTAGCAGAGTTTTCTCTCTTGTTTCCTTTCAGAGACTGTGGTCACTTCATCCATTCCTGACTCTGATATTGCAGGAGCTCTGCCACAACGCCCAACTCTTGAACTTCAATGAGAATACTGTCATTGTGCAATGTAAGCAAGTTTACCACGAAGAACCTTTCTGTGTTTTACGTGCAACTAGTCAAATACATGCCTGCCCTGTGCAGGAAAGTGGCTTTGACACCCCCTCCCTCCCAAAAGCAGCAGTCCTTGTATAAGAAATGTCCAGTAGATTACGGTCTTTTCTCTTGACAAATAGATGTAACTGGCATGCCAATTACTTTGTCTTCTAGTTTCCTGGTTTCTGCATTCAGTGAATGAAGGAAAACAAAACATTCTGCTTTGTGCCTCCTTGTTAATTGCCATGTATTCAGTATAAACTGATTGCTCTCTGTAATAATTGACTGATGTGACCCGACCAAGTATGCCATAATCTTGTTCCCCCCCACTTCATATTGCAGTTCTTGTTTTGTATTATACTAACTTGCATTTAAGTTTTCCATAAATTGGTTAGAAATTCTCTCAATATTAAATCATTGTCATATAAGTTGTATTTATTCTTAATCAGGGTTTTCGCATTGTCTAATTCATTATAATTTTTGAAGATTGTAAAATCATTGTTCTTAAATTTTTTAATGCATTGGAGCTTTTCTCTATGGTCCTCTGCTGAAAATGGGCACCTACCCAGCTTGATCCTGGTAATCAAATTCCAATAAATACATAGATAAAAATTTACTATACAATTAACAAGACATTTAGTTGAGTTCTGTTATTTCAGTATGTCCGTATTTGTTTCTACTATAGGTTATTGGTGACTAAGACTCTATGAAATTGGATGCAAACCTCTTAAGGCTGGAGAAAACAACTACAACTAACTAGAGTATAAAATTGTTGTTTTGTCTTTCGGCTTTTCCCGGTTAGGGGTCGCCACAGCGGAACTCTGGTCCGCTAATGATTGGCAGTAGATTTTCACGAACGCCGAGGTGCCAGCTCGACGTCCAACCTTAAACGAAGGCACGTCCATTTACGCATGTCTTTAGAACGCTCATCCAACCGCGGGGAGGACATGCAGACTCCACATAGAAGGCACTCCCCGCACTTCAGCCAAGAATCGAACGGGAGAACCTCTTGCTCTGAGGCAACAGTAGTAACTGTAATTTTCAGTTTACTGCAGAATCCCATTCCTAACTTGGTTGTACACTTACTTGGTTGTTTAAACCAAACTCTCAGCATATTATTATACATTTAAAAAGATACTTTTTTTTACCGACTTACATTACAGTATGTTATAAATTCTGTTACAATAATTTTATCCACATTTACTGTCCTTTTCATTATCCAGACATTGGTGTGGTGTAAATTTATTCAGTAAAGTAGTTTTGTTATCTTATTTGCAGCTTAATTAGTTGTGTTACTATGTTAGCAGTTTTGTTTAATATTGTTTTACTTTTTAACATTAATTTTGGATCTATTTAATTAGTGTACATTTAATGATTTAAAATTACTTTCTTTTGTAGTGTGAGCAGTTACATTTACTTACTAAACATGCCTCCAAGTGCGTAGATTTTATGCATAGTCTAAGACAGTCATGCAACATACTTGAAACTGTTAAAGACAATTCCTTAATGAAGTCTCTAAATATTTTCTGCTGAAATAGCAAGTCACCATTTTTCACGTTTTAGAAAGATTTTAATGATCTGATTCACAGGTCTGATAATGGACTGCTCACTGACTTGGGAACAAATGCAAGTTGTCAGTTATTCTATCACAAAGTTAAAAATTAACCAAAGGAATACACAATCGGATGATTTTTTTAATCCACTTAAATGTGAACTTGGCATTTCTTCAGTTGAGACAGGAATTTCATATTAATTAATAACTGAGAAGACTTCACCTGTTTACACTAATAAAAAGAGGATTCTTTAAAAGTGGTTTAGACCCTGAAGTTTCAACCTCTGTTAACTTTGGCAGTAGTAGACAATTCTGATGTTTTACACAAATATTCTGACCTAATGTTGTCAAATTTATACAAATTATGATGGTGACCTTTCTCAAGAACTACCAAACACTAGTACAATGGAGGCAGAATCAAATAAGGGAAATATTCAACAAGGGGATGTACTAAAAAGGGGAAATACTAAAAATTGCACAAAAACAATGCTGTAGAAATAAGAAAAATCAGCTTAATGTATCCGTAAAATAGAGCAACACACCTTGATGCTATTCAGTGGTCTACTACCACTAATTAATAGGATTAGAGTAATTGGGAGAAAAACTGATGGGCATAATACTGAATAACCTGACTAAGGGAAGGGAAGTAGGAGTTTCAGCATGTGTAAACGATGATCCTGAAGGTGATTATCTGATATTGATAGCGACCAAGGAATTGGGTGTTTTACCCCCACCCCCAGTTCTCTATCCAGATTTTGTTGTAAAATCACATGATTCAAAGAAATGTCATTGACACAGTTCTAAGTGTTTTTTTTTTTTTAAATTCTGTTAAGAAAAGTCTAAAAGGACGAGCACTAGGTGGTATTTATAAAACAACTTTGCTTGACGCTGAAAGTAGAGAAGTACAACAAGACATTTTTAAAGATTTTAAATCCTCTTCCTGATGAAGATACTACTGAATCGTGAAATTTAAAGAAACTTTCTTTTACTTATGACTTTTGCCTGAAAACTGTGGTATCTGCTAATCATCTGGGTAGAGAACTCAGTAAAAATGGGTTTACCCAAGAATGAAATTAAAATTTTTCTCAGATTCTTTTATTTATTTATTTATTTATTTATTTATTTTTGACCAGTTATTACTTTCTGCTTCATTTTTATTGAGTTGTATGAAAAATGCTGTATTGGCTGGAATTCATTGGAGGGGGGGGGTCCCTGGTGGGGTAATTCTTTCTTAAGTGAAATGAGGCCTTATTATGTAATAACTGTCTCATGAGTTGGCATTTATTCTTGAACATGAAAATAAGTCTGGGATTTTTTAAATCTGATATTTTCCCCTTTTCTTTTTTTTTTTTTTTTTTTTTTTTAACATGTAGTATAATAATTATTAAAGTTCAATTTGAAATTTGTTATAGAAATACCAAATCCTTCTTCCAAGGACGCAGTAAGATGAATAAGTAGTTATGGGAAAGCTTCAATGTGTAAAACAATTAACACGTGTATTTGCTACTTGGAGACAAGCCGCGATGGTGCAGCGGTAGCGTTGTCACCTCACAGCAAGAGGTTTTCCTGTTTGATTCTCGGCTGGAGCGGCTTCTGTGTGGAGTCTGCATGTCCTCCCCGCTGTTGAGTGGCGTTCGAAAGACATCTGTGAATGGGCGTGCCTTCGTTGAAGGTTGGGCGTCGAGCTGGCACCTCGGCACCGTACAAAATCTACTGCCAATCATTAGCAGACTGGAGTTCCGCTGTGGCGACCCCTAACTGGGAAAAGCCGAAAGAAGAACAAACATTTGCTGCTTGGAGACCCATTGTAAAAATTTTGGGACCATGTTCTTGGTAATCAAACAGCTTTACCCATATCACATTTTAGCTGAGCAAGAATTTTTCTACAGGATTGCATTGCTCTAACACAGTTACTCCAAAGATACAGGAGAGGTAATATTACACTTGATTTACAAATATTCCCACAAAGGTATCCATCTTGGATGTAAGTTGCCAGTTAGTTGCTGTGATCATAATTCTTTGATCCTTGCTACACATTTATTTTGTGTGTAGTTTGCCCTCTTATTCCTAAAAGATGCAGCTTTGATGTTGATTGGCTTATAATAACTTTGGTGGTGGTTATGGTACAAACAACAGTGGAAAAAATAGTTTACTCAAACATTCAACTAAAACCTAGTCCCTTCCTTGCTGGTGGGAAATTGCTTCTGTAAACTGTTTGAGAAATCAATAAATCCTGCACCTGAGACTAAAAGTAAATTTGAAATTCTTCAAAAAATTGTTTAGATAACAAAAAAAAAAGTACTTTGAGACAAAAGTGTCATCTAGCACTGGGGAGAAGAAACAATTTTACAAATATATCAATTTGATAACTGAGTAGAAACTGTATTACATCTTTATGATCAAACAAAAATAAGTCCGGCAGATGAGTTTAATTTACACTTTTCAAGTACTTGAGTTCTTGCCTATAAATAATTGTGTATGTCCATGTATCAGGGTTGAAAGTGTAAAAGTTGCCTTAAATAAGACAGGGCCTAAAACTTAATAGGAATTATGACAGTATCACTACCTTTGTTGCACTCTGTGCTTAATAAATTTGCTTAAAGGCTGTATTGTTCCATCATTAGGTAAGTAAATTTGATATGTCTCATCATTTACCTATTAGTTTCCCCTCAATTCTTTTGTAAGTATTATGTGAAATGTATATGGAAGATTCTACTTGAGCCTAATAATCATTGTGGATTTATAGAGTTTTATCTGCATAGATTTTGTTTTGAAAAGTCAACACTGACCGATTTGGTTGAATTTTATGATTAAGTGACTATTGCCTTAGATTTATCAGAGACTGTTTCAGTGGTATTCTTAGGTTTAGCTGAGTCATTTGACGCATTATTTCATTCATCTATAAGTACACTATTAATGGATTATGGATTTAACCTATTTTAGTTAGTTGGTGAACTAATCTGTCCTAATGTGTATCCAATTTCTCCAAAGCCAACTTCATGCTTCTTAAGACAGAAGTGGCAAACTTCACGACATCCTTGCAGACGGACAATAGAGGTATGACTGGTGAATCCTACACAAATGCACTTTATAAGCACTTACACGAGTGCATGGATTGTGCTATCCCTAACTGAACCAAGATGCTATCCTCCAAAAAAAGGAAGCCAATGTGGTGGTCCCCTGCCATAAACAAATTCTACAACAGAAGAAAGAAACTGTTGCAAAAGAGAGTAAAATCCCATGACTGGAAGAACCCCCTGGTCCGCCTCAGTAAGAGGCTGAGATCCTTCAAAAAATCTTCCAAAGCTAGTTATAAAAACAAAATCGCCACTGATTCTAAAGACAACCACATAGCATTCTGTAGCTATGTCAAGAATCTCAATGTGCACTAAATATACAGAACCAACTGATATTGCCAACATCCTGGCAGATAATTTCAGTGCTAACTTCACCCCCCCCCCCCAAGGGCTCATCTCTATACCGGAAGAATGCAAAGCTTCTGTAATCACGGCTGCACAGGTAAAAACCACACTCTCCAAAGTCAAGAACACAGCATCCATGGGACCTGACGACATCCCAGGCTGCATTCTACATGAAGGACAGAATGAACAGGCACCCCACCTAAGCACCATGTTCAATCATAGCCTCACCTCAGGCTTTGTGCCCACTGAATGGCGAACAGTGACTGTTATCCCACTCCACAAAGGGGGAGCCACCACGGACCCCGGGAACTACCGCCCCATTAGCCTAATGAGCCTGGTCTGCAAGGCCATGGAACGCATCCTCATGGAACTAATAAACAAAGACATTGGTAATCTCCAAACTCTGGACCCCATCCAGTTCGTGTTTGTAAAAGGCAGATCATGTCTCTTAAACCTGATTGACTTTGAAGCAGTCACCAGAGCCGTAGGAGAGGGTAATGTGGTTAACACAGCCTATCTAGATCTCGCCAAGGCTTTTGACACCATCCCCCACTCTGAAATTCTAGATAAACTCAGTAAACTAGGTATAAATCCCTATGTCACAAGATGGATTGCCAACTGGCTCACTGATCGAACCCATACTGTGAAAGTAGCAGACTCTAAATCCGACTTCAGACCAGTGACAAGTTGAGTACCGCAGGGTTCAGTCCTGGGTCCTCTCCTGTTTGGTATCTACTTTTCTTACCAAACACAGAAGGTCTTTGGCTAGCGAAGTTCGCAGATGACTGCAAACTAGGACTCATAAATGAAACTCCTAATGATGTGGACATCCTACAAAAGGGCCTCACTGAGACAGATGCCTGGTGTCAAAGCCATGGCCTGAAGCTCAATGCCAAAAAGTGCATGGTCATCCTCTTTGGTAAAAACTCTGTACCCATAAGTTACCACGTAGGCGGTAGTTTACTTAACACCAAAAGTGTGATAAGAGATTATATATATATATATATATATATATATATATATAATATATATATTACATATTACACTTTTGGTGTTAAGTAGACTATCGCCTACATGGTAACTTATGGGTACACCCACTCAGCTGAACAAGGAGAATGTTACTGTCAGCTGCCTGTCGGGTGCCAGGATCTGCCACATAACCCATGCACTCAGGTCACTCTACAACAAGTACAAATATGACTCTGTGATTGTCCGTGTTGGTATGAACATCCAGAGACGTACCTCCATGGACTACATGAAAAGAGACTTGGAAGAGCTCTCCGATCTTGTAGCCCAGGCAGGTATGACCCTAGCCCTGAGCAGCATCCTACCATCACCCAGATAGATACCACAGTCATTGTCGTCTTCTTTTGGCTTTTCCCGGTTAGCGGTCGCCACACTGGATCACCTGTCTACTCATAATTGGCACCCCTTACAGTGTTGAGTTGCCAGCCCGACGCCCAACCTTCCACATGCCACACAGGCACACACTCACACCTAGGGCCAATTTAGAGTGTACAATCCACCTACAGCATGTCTTTGGGATGTGGGAGGAAACCGGAGCACCTGGAGGAAGCCCACGCGAACACAAGGAGGACATGCAGACTCCGCACAGAAGGCATCCCAGCCGAAGATCGAACCGGAGAACGTCTCGCTGTGAAGCGGAAACGCTAACTGCTGCATCACCATGGCCGTCCCCAGAATGATACTGCAGTACAAGAACAAAATGATAGACTTAATTGGCTAAGCTTCTGGTGCCATTCTAATGGGATCCAGTATCTGTCTGCCTGGAACGACATGGTCGACAGACCACGATGCTTTGCCAGAGATGGCCCGCACCGGTCACCCCTGGGATTCCGAATACTTTCAAAGGCTCTTTCCGACCCTATAGTAGCTTTTGTAGGCAAGGTTCAAATGACAAATTCACCACCGTAACATGTTCAGGTAAGCAAAAACTGAGGGTAATGCTACTCAATGCTAGAAGTCTAAATCTCAAAATGCACTCACTCAAGGCACTTTTTAAAATGGAGAACATAGATATATATGCAGTGACTGAGGCCTGGTTCAAGGCTCCAGAGAGTACTCCTGCATTACCAGGCTGCAACCCATACCACAATTTTCGGCCATGTAACCTGGACCGGAACACCAAAGGCGGAAGTGTGTCCATATTCATTAAGGATATCCACACCTCCAGGCTAGTTACTCAGCATAATGCATCCGAGGTTATCCAAGAGCAACTAACTCTGGGCAAAACCGCAATCCAAATTGTGGCTTGCTACAGATCCCCCACCATGCCCCAGGATTCCCACTCTTCTTTTCTTGATATACTGGAACATGTTAGGATTCAACCAAACACCCTAATATTGGGCGATTTCAACTACCCCATCATTAAATGGGAAAACTACTCCTGTACTAACTCCTTTGCTCAGTGCTTTCTGGAATTCATAAATTCCAATGCCCTGAATCAACTTATCCACACCCCCACCAGGGGCAACAATATCCTAGACCTAGTCATTACTAACATGAGTGACCGGTGTTCCACACCTGAAGTCAACTCCTCACTGGTCAGATCCGATCATAAGCTAATCACCCTAGATATCCACATCCCGCCTCCCATTAAGGAAACCACGGTAAAAAAATTCTCAAAAGCCAACTTCATGCTTCTTAAGACAGAAGTGGCGAACTTCCATGCAGATGGACAATACAGTTATGACTGCTGAATCTTACACAGATGCACTCTATAAGCACTTACACGAGTGCATGGATCATGCTATCCCAAATAGAACCAAGACGCTATCCTCCAAAAAAAGGAAGCCAATCTGGTGGTCCCCTGCCATAAACAAACTCTACAACAGAAGGAAGAAACTGTTGCAAAAGAGAGTAAAATTCCATGAGTGGAGGAGATCCCTGGTCAGCCTCAGTAAGAAGCTGATATCCCTTATAAGATCCTCCAAAACTAGCTACAAAAACAAGATTGCCACTGATTCTGAGGACAACCACAAAGCATTCTAGAGTTATGTTAAGAATCTCAATGGCAACACCCAAATCTGCTCTGAGTTACAGCATAATGGCACAAAAATTACAGAACCAACTGATATTGCCAACATCCTGGCAGGTTCAGTGCTAACTTTACCCCCCTCTCACCCCCTACCCCCCTCTCACCCCCTAAAGGTTCCATATCTATACAGGAAGAATGCAGAGTCCCTGTAATCACAACTACACAGGTAAAAGCAGCACTCTCTAAAGCCAGAAACACAGCATCCATGGGACCGGACAACATCCCAGGCTGCATTTTTATATGAACTTCAGAACAAACTGGATCCCCACCTAAGCACCATATTCAATCATAGCCTCATGTCAGGCTTTGTGCCCACTGAATGGCGCACAGCAACAGTTGTCCCACTCCACAAAGCCACCGCCACCACTGATCCTGTGAACTATCGCCCTATTAGCCTGATGAGCCAGGTCTGCAAGGCCATGGAACATATCATCATAGAATTCATAAAGATACATTGGTAACCTCCAAACTCTGGACCCCACCCAGTTTGGGTTTGTGAAAGGCAGATCATGCCTCCTGAACCTGGTCGACTTCTTTGAGGCAGTCACGAAAGCCGTAGACGAGGGTGAGGTGGTTCACACAGCCTATCTTGACCTCGCCAAGGCCTTCGACATCCTCCCCCATTCTGGAATTATAGCTAAACTCAGTAAACTAGGTATAAATCCCTATGTCACAAGATGGGTTGCCAACTGGCTCACTGACAGAACCCACACTGTAAAAGTTGCTGACTCCAAATCTAACTTCAAACCAGTGACAAGTGGAGTACCAAAGAATTCAGTCCTGGACCTCTCCTGTTTGGCATCTACTTCTCTGAAGAACAGGCTAACACAGAAGGCCTCTGGCTAACTAGTTCTCAGATGACTGCAAACTAGAATCTATAGTCAAGTCCCCAAATGATGTGGGCATCCTACAGAAGGGTCTCACTGAGACGCATGCCTGGTGTCCCGAGCCATGGCCTCAAGCTCAATGCCAAAAAGTGCATGGTTATCCCCTTTGGTAAAAACTCTGTACCCCTGAACTACCACATAGGTGGCAGTCTTAATGCCGAATATGTGATAAGAGACCTTGGGACCCAGGTGGGTAGTAGTCTCTCCTTTGATAATCACATTGCCACAGTAGTCAGGAAATCCTTCTGCGTGGCACACCTCCTCATAAAAAGGTTTCTCATCCAGGAAAAAAGAGGTCATTGTTCCCCTCTACTAGTCACTCATTAGACCCATTATAGAGTACAACTCCCCTTTTGATATGTACCTCACAAGACATCAACAACTGGAAAGGCCGCAGAAATACCTCACAAAGAGGATTACCGTCCTCAAACAGATGCCTTACGCAGACAGTCTCAAAAAAAACTCCAGCTTTACTCTGTCGCATATCACCTACTCAGAGGTGATCTCTGCCTAACATACAAAGCTATGTCAAACCCAGAACTGTTAGACATGCTCCACTTAAAATCCCAATCCCTCTGAGCTACATGCTCTGGGGACCTAAACCTTGTCACCACAATAAACAGAACATGCTGGAGGGGTAGATTCCTGTCCCAGAGACTTCCCATACTGTGGAACAAGCTACCTGTCTATATCAAACAAAGCTCCTCATTAGCACTCTTCAAGAAAAATCTTGATGATGGGATGGGAAATAGGAAATTCACCCCGGGATTACGTCTGTAGCTCTGCCCGACAGGGGCACAGGAAAATAATTTTCTTGGGTGGCGAAAGCCAGGGTACCTTTTTGGCTAGGGTTGTATAGGCCCTAGGGCCGATAGCCTAGTACCTTCCTCTGAACGTATGAATGCACTCTAACTGTCTTTCAGTTTTACAGGGTGTTCCACTGGGCTCTGTTCTAGAGCCCTTACTGGTTTTAGTCTTGTCTTTTCAGCTTGTCCCATTAAACAGGGACTATTGGCTTGCAGAATATGCAGATTGCAAGATTTGATTTATACTTAAGTAAAATGGGGATAGTTGTGTAATAATTACGTAAAAGATTTTTCTTCTTGGGCAACTCTGATTGGATTCCATAAACCTCCAGCAAGATCTTGTTCTTAATTGTGTTATTTCTGAATAGAAATTCTTGAAGAGACTATTGAATAGTTGTGTGTGTGTGTGTGTGTGTGTGTGTGTGTGTGTGTGTGTGTGTGTGTGTGTGTGTGTGTGTGTTACCGCTTTCATGCAATCCAGTAAGATCAGACTCTTAATCTGAGGGTCCAGGGTTCAAGTCCCTGTTTTGGCATGTGCTTCTTTTCAGGGTATGGCTTTAGAAGGGTCTTTTATCTTGCTGGTACCTACTACTACCACCTAGGAACACAATTTGCATTAGGTGCAGTTACATTAGGAACCTAAATTCCATGCTCTTTCCCTCACAAGCCAGTATATCTGGCACTGAGAAAGTTGTTAGCACAATCACTACACCTCAGACACCACCCACACCTAAACAACACACACCCACATATGTGGAAGTCCTCAACAAAAGCATAACTAAACAAAGGAGACCTTGGAGGCAAAAACAAGCACGATTTCCACGGCCCTCCACACCACATACCATGCATAGTTAACATGGGTCTGTATCACCACATTGAACGGTGATAAGTTCGAACGGCCTTTGTTTAAACTGAAAAGTCCAATAGCCCTAAACCGCGAAGTTACAGAACATCGATCCCCCCGG
>NC_056731.1:1097817226-1097844726 GCF_019279795.1 Protopterus annectens | reverse complement strand
TCAGCAACAGGATGTGCGGCTGTTTCTTTTTTTTTTTTTTTCTTTCTTTCTATCCCATAACCCGCTTGCCTTTTTCTCCCGGGTTTTAGTGGGTTTTCTAAAACGGTGGTTATGTATTCCACCATCTGGTTTCAATTCACCGATCCTTAATCATACCTGTGTCAGATCTTGGTCAGCTCGAGTTTTTTCAGGAGATGTCTGTACTTGCCAATTTTTGTATATTTGTAGTTTACTTATTTATGGATTTTTCGCATTTTTTTCTTATCTGTATTTTCCACATTTGTTTTTTCTTGCCGTCTGGCCCTTTTCTTTGTATTTCTTTTATTTTCTGGTGAAATCCAGATCATGTTGCTGCAGTGGCTGCCATAGAGTTTCGGTGACTTCTTTGAAAAAAAAGTCAATGTACCATCTTAGTTTTAACAAATTACAAAAGTTGGAATTTTTTTCACTTTTTATACTACCATTGAGCTGGGGGCGGCCACGGTGGTGCAGTGGTTAGCATTGCCGCCTCACAGCAAGAGGTTCTCCGGTTCGATCCTCGGCTGGGGTGCCTTCTGTGCGGAGTCTGCATGTCCTCCCTGTGGTCGCGTGGGTTTCCTCCGGGTGCTCCGGTTTCCTCCCACATCCCAAAGACATGCTGCAGGTGGATTGGATACTCTAAATTGGCCCTAGGTGTGCGTGTGAGTGTGCCTTCTGTGGAAGGTTGGGCGCCGGGCTGGCAACTCGACACCGTAAAACTCCACTGCCATTCAATGTGCGGACAAGGTGATCCGCTGTGGCGACCCCTAACCGGGAAAAAGCCGAAAGAAGAAGAAGATACTACCATTGAGCTGCAAAAATTATGCCACTTGCCTTAACTTCTAAAGCCAATAACTTCAGGGCATTGAATGCAATTTGGTCGTTCAACTTCTGCAATTGTTTACTTCTGCTAGTGTCTGCTGCAGTAGTAACAGTGCATCATAACTGTCCTTTCAAAAGTTCACTGCAAAAATTGGCAGGCACCTTGCATTGCTTCTCATACTAATTCAGCTATCTTGATACTTTGTTTTTTTTTTTTTTTTCTGTAGTTATACAGCTTTCAGAGAACTTGACTCGTGTTTTTCCAAAGCTGCATAATTTGAAGGCGATTGCCTTCTTCACTTGATGGGGACCCCCCCCCCCCACCTAAAAAAAAAAAAAAAAGACAAGATGGCTGCATGCTAGAACTAGCCCGGTGTGAAAACATAAACTGTGAAACAGAGTAAAGGTGTTCATTTTGGTTAAATTCACTTACTGGCTAGTAATGACATTGCCTCGATATCAGTAAAAAGAAGTTTGGAGAAAGTAATGGAAAGGAAGAAAAAACTCTGGCTGGGAAGAATCTTGCATCTGTTCAATAAAAAGCAATTCATTTCACAGTTTGGTACAGGAAATGGCTGCCATTAATTTTAATGGAAAAAAATCAAAAAGGCTGGATAATAGAAGAAACATTAATTAGCTTTTCAGGTGAATTGATAAAACTGCAAAAATCGGAGGTTTAAATGAAGAAAAGGCTGCCTGAACATGAGGCTTTTGAGAAGAACTGTTTAAAAAAAAGAGTTAGAAGACAGAGATCACGGCGAGAACAGCAACTGATTTGTTTCAGTTTAAGTACTCTGCTTTTATGTTGCTTGTGTTGGAATAGCAGTGTTAGTTACTGTAGTGGCAGCAGCGTTAGTTACTGTAGTGGCAATTGTGTGTTTTTTTTTTTTTTTTTCATGGAATGATTTCCTTGCTGAAACTGTCAAGAAAGTTTCCTTTGGTATTCTGCAAGATTATTTTGAAATCCCCCCCCCCCCCCCCACGGCAAGCTTTTTGAAACTTGCTGTTGTACTTTTTGGGGGAGGGGCTTCAGCTGTGACTGGATAAAAACATAAATGTATTGACGTTCCTTTTTTTTTTTTTTTTTTTTTTTTTTTTATAACTGTAATCAATATTGCAGTGGGTGTTTTACCATTTTACACAACACTGTTTTTGAAGTAATGAGCAGTAATATGTGCAGTGGTGAAATAAGTTGCATCTTTGTGTTGCACTACTGGCAGCCGCATGGCTGTTGTAGTTCATTATTTTATTTTATTTTTTTTCAATAATAAATCTTTATTGTTTTACCAATTGTTCGTACAATATTACACAAAACAAAGAAAAACAAAAAATTCCCAAATAATACTTCTAACAACAATACTAAAATATATATATATATATATATATATATATATATATATATATATATATATATACACACTATTTACATGAATACTTCCATCAGTTAAACAAGATCAATAAAAAAAAAGAAAGTAACATGTGCCAAAGTGTATTGAAAGATCTAATATCATTATAATGGATTATTAATACTAACTTTCAAATTAAGTATGTATGTCCAGGGTTTAAATTGGATTCGGAACACTAAGCCAACACAATGTTAAATTTGCTCCCATATTTTCGGATTATTTATATTTTTTCTATGATCCTTAAAATCAATCTCTCTTCAAAAGTTATTATGTACCCAACTGATGATACTTAATAATGCCTACTATACACGTCTTAGCCTGCATAAATTCAACTCTTAAAAACTCGCCTAAATGCCCATACTGTAAAGACCAAACGGCTGACCTCTTACACATGTTTTGGAACTGTAAATGTATATATAAACTTTGGAACTCTTTAAAAAATTCAACTACAAAAGAAGGGTTATCAACACTCTACACTTTCTTGGGAATTTGTGATTTTACATATCCCTCCGAATAACTTGGATAGATCCCAAATGATCATACTTATAAATATTTTCTTGTTAATGAAACTTTATATAGCTACAAATTGGCTGAATCCATCCCAAACTTCATGGGAAAACTTTAAAAGTTTAGCTATGAAACATATTTTAGCACACAAATTGTTAATTAAGGATCATAGAAAAAATATAAATCCGAAAATATGGGCTTTGTAGTTCATTATTTTAAAATGTCATGAAAGGTGGATTTGTTTAGGAAGAAATAGTTAACTCATTTATGTATAGTTTCCAGGTATCTAAGGTCAGGGTATGGTGTTAGCTGTGCATACTTCTCAGCTGTCCAGAATGTTGTATATTTTGTGTGTGTGTGTGTGTGTGTGTGTGTGTGTGTGTGTGTGTGTGTGTGTGTATGTGTGTGTGTGTGTGTGTGTGTGTGTGTGCGAGACAGAGAGAGAGTAAAAACACACACACACACCTTTAACACAGTACTGTTGCAGACTTCATACATAGAATTTTTTATTTATTTATCATTTGTTGACCGGGAAAGTCCAACTAGGTTCCACAGAGCCTGTTTTCAGTGGAGGCCCGGGGAGAAATGCTCATCACAGTCTATCTCTGTGAACTACCTTGAGCAGTATCATTTCATCTTCTCTCTGTCACCCTCCAAATAGGAATGGGTGTTTAAACTGCACTATGAAAATGTCCAGCAGTTTTATACTACATTGTCTTCAGAGAAGAAAAGTGAAACGGTTCACATTACATAAAGAAGAACTAAAAGAATGCACCATATTTGAGTGAGTGTATTTAACAATGTGTAAGACTGTGAGAATCATTATAGTGCTCATTGAGGATCTCACTCTTCCAGCTAATTTTCAAACACATCCATTCACTAGCTCCTAACCCCTTCATTCCAAGCAAAACACTTGTATGTACTACCACTCATAAACATTTATAAAAACAAAAGTGCGCCTCTATAAACAAATAGTGATAATGGTAAGTGCGAACAGAAAATGAAAATAATGCAGTCATCAGTTTAGAAAATAAATTTACAGTTATTATCCGAACTAATTGTGACCTAGGGTAGTCTGGATAATCAAACATATAATTGAACTGGATTAAAAAAATTCTAAAATTTTGTTTTTTTCTGCACACGGGAATGCCCTTTTCAACATTTAACGAACCAGTGAACAAGTAAAGAATATGTTTCACACACAAGCTGTGGCTACAAGCTCAAAACACATGCTCAAGCAAATATGTACAATGTTTACATATTTAGACTTTATGATTTTTCCTACCCAAAAAGTTAAGAAGGCTGATTCAGATAATTTACGTTTTGGATAATCGATATTTGGATAAAATCACTCTCAACTGTATTTTTTAGTAATGATCAGCAAATGAAATTCATTAAATCCTTGCAGAACCTGTACTATTCGTGATTTCCCAAATTTATTTTACTTTAGTTGAGTGAGTGCTTTTGTTGAGTGGGAAATTCAGTCTGGGTGGGAAACCCTTTTTCAACAGAGGTCTGGGGAGGAAAGCTCCACAAGATAGAGGGAGAAAGTAATTATATACATACTTAGTGTGATGAACCATTTGATCATGCCGTAATGAGAGAAAAAGCAGTGACTCTTTGAACATACATTAATGTTAGAACAAAAACATTGACAAGATGCATATGAATATTAGTAAGCCAACATATTTTAATCATAATACAGGCAGTGCAGTGATGTGAAAAATCAAAGGTAGATGAGAATGAGTGTTTACACTAACAAAGTTCTGATTTATAGTATTATATTATAATATGTCAGTGGTAAAGTGAACCAAAGCTGAGGAGAGCATGGTACGCTGCATGTGGCTTAGTAGACATAATAGTACAGGATAAAATTTGAAGATCACTGGTCAAGTAGTCATTTTAGAGCATTACTGTCATCTGAATTTCCTGCTGAAATCAAGTAAGGGTAATCCTTGCAAAGACTACCACTAATTGCTGCAGCTTATCAAAGAACTATATCTGCCATTCAGTGCATTTCATATGCCATTTGCAGATTCGGCACTCTTTCCCCAAGAAATGAACGCCACTGCAAAACCATTGAAAAAGCTAACTGGTGACTTGTGAAACAACATGCTGACTTTCTATTTGTCTCTCATATATTTAAACTGATCAAGAATGACACCTTCCATACACTAGCTTCCAGATTTTGCTTCCAGATTATTCAGAGCTGCAACAACATACAACCTTAAACATCTTAACCACTCGTGTCTTTTCCTTCAAACTAGGCTTTGTTGCACAGACCATAACCTTCATAAGGGGGGAGACTCCACTGAACTCTCCAACAGTCCATAGGTAGGCTGTATCTCCAACAGTCCATACAGCCTACCTCGATCTGGCGAAGGCCTTTGATACAATACCCCACTCGGGTATCATTGAAAAACTCATCAGCTTAAATGTTAACCCATACATCACAAGATGGGTTGCAAACTGGCTGAGTGACAGAACCCACAGGGTCAGAGTTGCTGGCGCCATGTCAGACTCAAAGCCTGTCACAGGTGGTGTACCACAGGGCTCAGTCCTGGGCCCACTCTTGTTTGGCATCTACTTTTCCGAAGTACAAGCAAACACAGGAGGGTTATGGCTGACAAAGTTTGCAGATGACTGCAAACTGGGCGCCATAGTAGAAAACACATCTGACACAGATATCCTTCAGAAGGGTCTCACAGAAACAGATAACTGGTGCCAGAGCCATGGCCTAAAGTTAAATGCCAAAAAATGCATAGTCATACCCTTCGGGAAAAACAAGGTTACCCCTAGCTACCAAATAGGTGGCAATCCACTGAGTACAGAAGAAGTTATCAGGGACCTGGGGACCCAGGTTGATAGTAGTCTGTCATTCGACACCCATGTAGCTAAAGTAGTTAGGAAGACCTTCTACATTGCCCACCTTATCATGAAGGGATTCTCATCTAGATCAAGGGAGGTCATAGTCTCCCTATACTCATCACTCATCAGACCAATGAGTACAATGCCCCATTCGGAATGTATCTGACCCGACACTTGCAGCAGCTGGAGAGGCCACAAAAGTTCCTCACCAAAAGGATAAAGGGTCTCAAACATCTGTCCTATGCTGCCCGACTGAAAGAACTCCAGCTCTATTCAGTCGCTACGCTTGCTCAGAGGTGACCTTTGCCTAACATACAAGGCCATGTCAAACCCAGATTTGATGAATATGCTTCACCTCAAAAAATCTAGATCCGTCAGAGCCACAAGGGCGGGAGACTTAAACCTCGACACGGCTATTAATAGGACGTGCTGGAGGGATAGATTCATCACCCAAAGACTCCCTATGCTGTGGAATAAAATCCCGGTATATGTGAGGCAGAGCACCTCGCTGGCCTTGTTCAAGAGAAATCTTGACCAATGGATGGGAGATCGCAGATATACCCCAGGGATTACCTCAGTGTCACTGCTCAACAGAGGCACAGCAAAATAATGGGTATAGTTCCCCATACTAAAGGGGTGGCATAAGCCACAAAACTATGGGCTAGGCTTGTAAATGCCCTCGGGCAGATAGCCTAGTATGAACCTATGAACCTATGAACTATCGACCCATAGCCCTACTTTCTCCTTTATCTAAGATTATGGAAAGATGTATCCACAGGCAATTGCTAGACCACCTTCTCAATCATAACCTGCTTTCCAACTCCCAACATGGTTTCAGACCTTCCCACAGCACTACTACTGCCCTCCTCTCCTTTATAGACATCATCAACAAAAAACGTAACCTTAACATGCTTTCCTCTGCACTTTTCATTGACCTGTCCAAGGCTTTCGACATGGTAAATCACAATATATTCATAAACATTCTCAACACTCTGTCACTTGACAATCTAGCTATAAAATGGTTCCAGTCCTACTTAAATGACAGACATCAAGCTGTGCTCTGGAACACCATTCTTTCTACCTATCTACCTGTTAATATTGGTATCCCTCAAGGATCCATATTGGGCCCTCTCCTGTTTTCTGTATTCATCAATGACCTTCACCAAGTAGTCCCCAAGCTACATGTATACAATACGCAGATGACTCTACACTTATATTCTCAGTCACTTCTGTATCTGAACTTCACTCCCATACACAAGACGTATTTAACTCTCTAGAACTATGGTTTACAAAACGCTGTCTCTTACTAGACCCTAAAAAAACTAAACTTCTCCTTTTTACACCTACCAGTAAATCTCCCCCAATAGACTTCACTGTTGCATCCATTAATAGTACTCTTGTATCCCAAGATCTTACTACCAAACTGCTAGCTATCACCATAAACAACAACCTTAACTTTGACACCCATATCAACAACACTTTGAAAACTACTAATAAAAAATAGGCTCTCTTCAAACCCTTCCCAACTCCTGCAACCAGAATAACTATTGCCCACACCCATCTAATCTCTACTCTTTTTTTTTATGCCTCACCCATATTTACTAATCTGTCGAAAAATAACCTTAAACTAGAAAACTCCTACAATAATATAGCCAGGTTTGCCACAGGTAATCCTTACAGAACACACCACTGTATTAATCTAAAGCAACTAGGGTGGCTTGAATTACTGCAGCAACTGAAATTGTCAACGTGCCATCGCCCATAAAATACTTTATCAACCAGCGAAGACACCCATCCCTAATAATCTTATTCACCCCTACTATAATCTGAAGTCCCTAAGATCTTCACAAAAACTTCTTGTAAATGTCAATAAATCAAGCAATAGAGCTGGAGACTCCCTCTTCTCTAATACTGTCGGAAAAACCTGGAATCTACTTCCCTCCGAACTTTCCACACTTCCCTCTATTACTCTGTTCAAAAATAAACTTAAGCTCTTTCTCAAAACACATTGGATGTGCCCCTGTACTAAACCTGACTGACCCAACATGCTGTTGTTACTTGATTCAACCTTACCTTCTCATCTCTGCAACAATTTAATCTTAACATCCGCTATTCTACCTCTCCATAATATTCTTACTTATTACGGTATTCTCAAAAGGTGGCATATTGTACTACTAGATGTATTACTCAACTGCTACATCATATTACCTTCTTTATCTTCCTTTTATCTACATTTATACTCTACTTTTTAGCTGTTAATCTTTCTGAACATTTAATTGTAACTTCATTAGTAATTGTACTAAGTCTAGTTAGATATTTTCATTTTTTATTTATACTTTATAAATGTGTGACCACCTTAAAAAAAAAAAAAAAAAAAAAATTTTGCATTTTAAATATGTACTGCTGTATATGTGAACTTCATTTGAACTGATTGGAGCTTATCTCCCCGGGTCTCTACTGAAAATGGACATATATCCAGCTAGACTAGCCCGGTCAACAAATGTAAAATAAATAAATAAAAAATAATTTCTTAGTCCTTGCATCCAAGCCGTGTGAGTCTCTCCCTTCCTTCTTTTCTTAAAGGTCATTCCTCTTACCCAATTTTCCAGTCACAGATGAAAGCAGATTTCGAGCCTCTAGGAAAATGCAACTACTGTCTTTCTGATCATATAGCCTTTTGTCTACATACTTTGCTCCGACTCTTTTGTTTGTGTTTCTTTCAGTGTGCCAAATCTGATGTCGCTTTAATGTATGTATATATTGTGTTTAGTCATTTTATATCTTATGTTGAAAGAAGCACAGAGTGTAAACCCTCAAGCCAACTATGATACTCACTTTGTACAGTGGATGTAAAAAGTGTACACACTCGGGTTTTTGTGATGTAAAAAAATGAGACCACCGTAAACTATTTCAAAACTTTTCCTACCTTTTATGTGCTCTGTGACCTGTACAATTCCATCGAAAAACAAATAAATCTGTTGGGGGGAAAATATAAAAAATAAAAAACGTACAATAAGCTGGTTGCATAAGTGTGCACACCCTTAAACTAATACTTTGTTGAAGCACCTTTTAATTTAATTACAGCATTTAGTCTACTTGGGTAGGAGTTTATCAGCATGGCACATCCTGGCAATATTTGCCCACTCTTCCTTGCAAAAGTGCTCTAAATCTGTCAGATTGCGAGGGCATTTCTTGTGCACAGCTCTCTTAAGGTCAGGTTGGATTTAGGTCTGGGCTCTAGCTGGGTCATTCCAAAACTTTAGTTTTCTTCTGGTGAAGCTGTTTGTTTGTTTATTTGGATGTATGCTTGGGGTCATTCTCATGTTAAAAGGTGAAATTCCTCTTCAGCTGTCTAGCAGATGCCTGAAAGTTTTGGGCCAAAAGTGACTGGTATTTGGAACTGTTCATAATTCCCTCCACCTTGACTAAAGCCCCAGTTCCAGCTGAAGCAAATCAACTCCAACGCATGATACTGCCACCACCATGCTTCATCGTGGGGTTTGTGTTCTTTTGGTGATACAAAGTGTTGTTTTTGCACCAAACGTACCTTTTGGAATTGTGGCAGAAAATTCAACCTTGGTCTCATCAGACCATAACACCTTTTCCCACATGCTTTTGGGAGACTTTATGTATTGTTTTGCAAATTTTACCTGGGCCTGGATGTTTTTCTGTATAAGAAAAGGCTTCTGTTTTGCAACCCTACCCCATAGTCCAGACATATGGAGAATATGGGAGATTGTTGACACATGTAGCGCAGAAACAGTATTTGCCAGAAATTCCTGTAACTCATTCAGTGTTGCTGTAGGTATCTTGGCAGCCTCCCTGATCAGTTTGTCTTTTCATCAATTTTGAAGGGACAATCCAGTTCTTTGTAACATCACTGTTCCATAATTTCTCCACTTTTTGATGACTGTCTTCACTGTGTTTCATGGTATGTCCAGTGTTGTGGAAATTTTTGTGGACACTTCTCCGGTCTGATACCTTTCAACAATGAGATCCCTTTGATGCTTTGTAAGCTCTTTGCAAACCATGGATTTTGCTGTAGCAGGCAACTGAGTAAATGTCAGGAAAATCCTACTAGGACAGCTGAACTTTATTTGGGGTTAGTCAGAGTCTCTTTAATTTGATGGCAGGTGTGTACCCAAGAAGACTGAATGCTGTAATTAAATCACAAGTTTTTTAACAAAGTATTAGTTTAAGGGTGTGCATGCTTATGCTACCAGCTTATTGTACGTTTTTTATTTTTTATATTTTTCCTTAACCTATTTGTTTTTCAGTTGAATTGTACAGGTTATAGGTCACATTAAAGGTGGGAAAAGTTTTGAAATGATTTATTATGGTCTCATTTTTTTATATCACAAAAACCTGGCATTTTAACAGAGGTGTGTACACTTTATATCCACTGTATATAATATATGCGTGTATTGCATTTTGTCATTCACGCTTTATATAATGTCATGTATTTTTTGTTTTTCCCCCAACTAAGACTGAATTGGGTCCATTGGGATTAGTGTTCTACTCCAGTTAATACATTCAAAATAAATAAGGATTTAGAATTCCAACGTCTGGCGTTAAATCAATAACTTCAAGTCAGACTGCCGACCTGTCACGAGTGGAGTCCCACAGGGTTCGGTCCTGGGTCCTCTCCTGTTTGGTATCTACTTCTCTGAAGTCCAGGCCAACATGAAGGGACTCTGGCTGACAAAGGTCGCAGACGATTGCAAGGTGGGAGCCATTATTAATTCCCCAAGTGATGCTATGTTATTTAAGTGTATTACAATGTTGAAGGTTGCACTGTCACTTTAAATTAGTGGATTGCTACTGTTTAATATGAACTGATTGGTTCATTAAGACTATTTAAATGGTTGCAGACCAGTATCTGCTTGATGGTCTGAAGAAGCTCCTATGTGAAAACGCTTACCTATTGTGAAATAAAAGGATTTTATATTTTTCATGGTGGATTTATTACATGAATTTCATAGTTTGTGGATTGCTCTGCTACTGATTTTTGGTGCCTAAAGTATAGATATGTTTTTGTGGCTGACCACCATGTTATTAACTGAAAGTTTCATGGTGAAATTTCAAAGGGTGTGTAGATAGAGGGCTTCCGGTGACTTGAGTTCTTGTGCCTTTATTGCTACTATCTGACATTTTGAATTATGCTCATGTTTTCATTTTAGTTGCTGGGGTTTTTCTCAGTACAGTGAATACACTAATGACCTAAAATATTACTTTATTGAGTTGAATGGAGGCACAAGGATGCGTTGATGGTGAGCTTTATGGGTGAAAGAATAAAGCAAAAAAAAAGTTACAGAAACATGGAGAACTTGCTAGCTTCAAGCACCGCAGCTGGAGCCAACTCTGGGGAAGCAGTGAGGTTAAGTCCTGAGTGTGACAGAAGAGAGAGCTGAGTTTAACATCTTGGGCGCAGGTGGAATTGGCTGGAGGAAGAGAGGCAAGAAGAGGTTTTGCTTGTGTGCCTTTTTTCAGGAAGGAGGGTCAGTGTTAGTCATACATGGGAGGCTATCCTGATGCTTTCAACCTCAGTAGAGGCTGGGGCTTTAACCAGCAGGTGAGCTTCAGGGTTGGGCATACATAGGAGGGAGTCCTGATGTTTTCAACCTCAGTAGAGTCTGGGGCTTTAACCAGCAGGTGAGCTGCCCTTCTATGTGGGTGAGTTTGAGAGGTATTCTCCATTCCTTGGTAGGGAGTTCCTAGGCCATGCCTGATTGCAAGAGGAGGCTACAGTGTATCAAACTTCTGCCACAACTGGTTGTGGGCTCCCTCCTCCTCTCAAAATATCCATTTGCCAGATTTTTGGAGGTTGGGCTGGTCTTCTGCAGCTTGGTCTAGTAACTATGGTAATGATGCACATGTGGGTCGGGGCTTACGTGGATACAGTGCCTCAGTGGATGAATCCCCAAAATCTGGGCCATTGTTTGCTAACAGTTGTGAGATGAGGTAAGTTGGTGGTAGAAGGGAAGCCCATTGTTCGCTTGTATGTCCTCTTTGGTTTAGAGAGGTAATCCTTTTTGGCTTTAGAGGGGTTTTATTTTATACATAATATGCATGTATCTGTGCATGTACATTCATGCAAACACATAGATAATGAAGTTAGGTGAAAAACAGTGAAGCTTTAATTCCATCGATAACAAATATGCTGTTGACATTTTCATCGTTCAGTTACTATTTGAGCTTCATCAGACAATATATCCTAATTAGAAGGTAATTTGTAAATGAAACATTAAAATACATGTGACTAACGTGCTTGTTTATTCATAAACAAATGACTTAATCAGTTTGGTTAAATACTAAACTCTTTGCTTTAATTCTGACTTTATTCTCAACTTTATCTTAATAACAGGGAGGATGTCAGCTGACAATCTTATCTTCTGTATCCCTTATTTATGCAAAAGCATATCCAAGTCGCATCCCATTTTTTTCAGTCTTTTTTCCAGTAGGAGTCCCTATTGCCTGTAGAAGGCATTGTATTCCTCGTTTGTTTTGATGACATTAATATGGTCTGAAATATACTGTTATATGTTTTGCTTGTTTTACCAATATAGAGGGAATTGCAATTAGTGACATAGCTAGATGTACAACTCGGTCGTTATATTTATATCTCCTGTACTGGGATGTAAAAGTATAGACTGATATTCTTCACTAATGCAGTAACCTTGGCTATATGGGTTATAACCTACCAAAGATGTAACAGCTTCCTATCTTCCAAAGCTTCAGTGCACCTTCTGTGTGTCCAAACCATCATTCATCTTGCACTGAGCTGACTTAAAAAGACAGGTTTGGGCACCAAAACCTAAAGAGCTTTCCTGCCATTGAAGAAAGAGCTGCTCTGTAGGCTTTCGAGGATCGATGTTTGGCTTATGCTGTTCCTTTACTCGGCAGAGAAGTTCCCTTTGGGGATGAGCCTTCAGCGTTGTTGTTTTACTGTACTTTCCTGCTGGGATTGTGTGTTTTAATAGACTTGTCATGAGACTTATCTGCACTTTTAAATGGGAGCTCTCTCTCTTTTTTTACTGTCAGCTTATAAGTTGTTTAAAGTAATTGAAAACCCTTTTTTTGTTGATAAACTGTTTATTTTCCTTTTGGGTGCTGGCTAAATGTTTTAAATGCTTTTTACTGTGCTGTGTGTCAAAAAATGACTTTGGGAAAGGGGCACTAATTTTGGCTCGACCATGGAACAAATTGCTGGTCCCAGTCTCAGTCCTTTCATCTAGCCATAAAAAGCAAAAGTTAAGCAAATGCCCTTTGCCACCACAGAGGCTAGTAGTTTGACTTTGCCACATCATCAGACAAGCATTTTGCCTCAACCGCAGGTGGGTGACACTGCTGTGGCCATAACTAGTTTTAGACCAATTATCTTCTACCCTGGATCTCTCTGGTGCAGCCCCTACAGGCACTGTGGACTGGGGGCTGGCCATGTCCTCTGCAGCTGTAGGGTCCCATTATTGGTGAAGGGAAAGCCATTGTTGTCTGTCATGGGAGACAGAACAGGGAAGGCTTCCCTGTTCAGTGAATGGAATCCTTGGAAATAAGTTTATAAACCCTGAGAAATGCCCCCAAATGCAGAAAATTGTGTGCAAACAGGAAATCTTAGGAGAACTTTGGTGGAGCTCACCAAGTTTGCAGACAATTGTAAGCTGGGAGCATTCACTGAATCCCAAAACATTGTGTTGACGTCATACAAATGGGCCTAAAAATGACAAACAAATGGTGCCAAAACCATGGTCTGAGACTAAATGCTAAAAATGCATAGTCATACTGTTCTGGAAATCAGATATTTCTGTAAATTATAATATTGAGAAGGCAGAAGTGATATTCCACACTTCTATATCCAAGAATTGAGCGCTTTTGTCCTGGTGCACTTGACTTCATCAGAATGAATTAAACAAATCCATACCCCTCTTTTATCAAATAGGCAGCCTTAAGTCTTAAAATGCTGACTTAGGGGTATGTGATCTGTGATGACCTAGTTAGTATTTTGAGACTTAAGGCTGCGTATTTGATGTAAATTTTTTTGTATTGACAAATGGAAATGGTTTAATTCATTTTATTTTTTCTTCCCATTGGTGTTTTTTTACGTATTTTTAAATCATTAGAATGTTCACACAGAGTTGGCATATGTTCTTTTTTAAGGTGTTGATTATGTAATTTAAAAAGTTTGTGGCTTGACATCAGAGTTTTTAATGGAATTATTGCCTGGGTCTTTAAGGCTTTGTTATTCTTTAATTGTTTTTCTAAACGTTTAAGTGATTGGGCAGGTGATTTTATGAGCTGTATGTGTAAAAGAGAGGTATGGATTTGTTTTAATTCTTTCTGATTAAGTCCAGTGGACCAAGACGAAAGCTCTTTATTCTTGGATGTTTAAAGTGTGCAATTTCACTTCTGCCTCCTCTGATGTTCTTCATTCCACATTGCTGCAGTCCTAACCATTGGGTAGTCCGCTGTCCCAGTCGGCCCGAATACCAAAGTATATGGCTGACGTCGGTCAAGGCGCATTAGTCTGACGTCAGGACGTCAGGGTACTAATGCGCATGACCGACGTCATATCCTCAGTCTTTTTTGCCGCATGGTCCGATGCAGAAGCAGTTTTGCGAGTGCAGGTTGGCGTTCTGAAATTTTCTGAAGTCAGAGTTTCAGACCGAATCAAAGTTGGCTAAGTACCCCGTTGGGGAATATTTTGGTTTTTTCTTGCCTCAGTATTTAACCGGATGTCAGAAAAAGTGAATAACTGTATTTCTTGTGGGAAACAGATACCTCATAGGGATTACCATACCTTGTGTATACCTTGTTTAGGGCCTGAGCACGACGTTGTTGGATGCCACTCTTGTGCTAGATTTAACAAACGCACTATTAAGAGAAGGTTAGACTGTGCCAGGTTAGTTTTTGGGAAGCGTTGTAATTATAAAATGCCGTCGGATGCTCCGACGCCCGCTTCGTCCAAAAAGCGCAAGGACAAAGCAGCAAAGCCTAGAGTGGAAGAACCGACAGTCCCGGACGTCGGTTCTTTAGAAACTCAGTGGAGCCGGAGGTTTTGCCAGGAGTTTCTTTGGAGTCTCAGGGAGAGACTTTATTGTTACAGGATGTGTCCTCTCAGGAGGTAGGCCAGGCTGAAGGGGCTTCTCAGGTGGCTGTTCTTCCCTCTCTTCCTAAGGTGGTTAGAGCCTCCCCTTCTGTTTCCAAGGCTTCTTTGAGGGGCAGGCCAGGTTTAACTTCAGTGGGGGTTTCTCCTAGCTCTTCAGGATCTTTGCCTAAAAAACATATGCTTAAAATGGCAGAGGATTTGATTACTATGATTAGAGGTTCTATGCCCCCTCCTGATAAGAGGCCTAGGGTGGAACCTGAGTTTGAGAGTTTTGAGCAGTGTTCGGAGGCTTCTGAGTCTTGACTGAAGACTTGCAGGAGTATCCTCCTTATTCTGATTCTGATGTGGATGATTCTACTCCTTCAGCTTCTCCTCCTGAGGATTTTTCATTTTCAGAGACTCTGCATTCCATGAGGGAGCATTTTAAATGGGAAGGTCAAGATTTCTCTGATTCCAGGAAGAGGCTTAGGGAATTCTTGTTTTTACCCCAGCATCGGCCTTTAGCTATACCTCCTGTTCTGAATGTGGTGGAAGATGTTTTTGCAGAGGCTTCCCTGAACCCTGATTCTTTGCCTCCTGCCCCAGTTAAACCGGATAGGTACTATAGGGTGCCTGAAGCTCATAAGTATCTTTTTAAGAGTCCTAGGGCAGACCCGGAAACTGTCTCTCAGGGGCCTAAAGGTGTTAAGGCTTCTGTTGTTAAAAATCCTGTTCCTCCTGATAAAGAGGCAAGGGCTTTGGATAGATGGGGAAAGAAAGTGTATACTTCTTCCACTTTAGCCATGAGGGCGTTGAATTGCCAGTTTCACATGTTAAAATATCAAAATTATCTCCTTTCACAATTGCAGTCTAAGGTGGATGCTCTGGCGGAAGGTATTGAGTGTAAAGAGTTGCAGGATTTAGTTCATGTGTCTGAACAGGTGGGTAAGCATTCCTTGCAATGTGGTTTTGATGCTGTGCAGCCCTCCTCGAGGGTGGCTGCCACTGGTTCTGTTCTTCACAGGCACGCCTGGTTGAGGGATCAGAATTTAGCTGAGCATGTTAAGACAAGGATTTTGGATGCTCCTTTACAGTCTGATGTGTTGTTTGGTTCGCCTGTGGAAGCAGTTTTAAAGAAAATGGAGGACAAGGCTAAGTCTATGCAAACTGTTAAAGATTTTTGCAGGTGCAGCCTCCGAAGTTTAGTAGAAATTGGCCTACTAAGGGATGGACATATCCTGCTTATGATTCCCAGTCTAGGGGTAGGTCTAGACGTGGTAGGGGCAGAGCTCAAGGTTCTTTTAGGCCTAGGACAGGGAGTTCACCTGCTCAGACTTCTGGTGAGGGCAGGGGTCAGTCCTTTCGTAAACAGACCCAATGACCTACCTTTTCAGCTGCCAGTACATTCTCGTCTGGCAGCACCTTTGGGAGGAAGGCTGGCTCTTTTCAAAGAAAATTGGGATTTAATTACCAAAGACAGATGGGTTTTGGATATCATTCACCACGGTTACAGGTTTTATTTCCATACCTTGCCTCCTTTCAAAGGCATGCCAGACATTCCTCCTCTACAAAGAAAAGAGGCTCACAAGCAAATTTCTCTGTTACTCCAAATAGGGGCCATTCAGCCAGTTCCTGTGCCAGAAAGGGGCCTAGGATTTTATTCTCGCCTGTTCCTAGTACCAAAGAAGGGGAACACGTGGAGACCAATTTTGAATTTATCTACCCTCAACACTTATCTGGACATTCCCAAGTTCAAAATGTTGACGTTACAACAGCTTTTACCTCTGCTGGGCAAAGATCACTGGATGGTAACTTTAGATCTCAAGGAAGCTTACCTTCATGTGCCTATCAGACTAAGTTGCAGGAAGTATTTGCGTTTTCGAGCTGGAAATTCCCATTATCAGTTCTCTGCATTGCCCTTTGGCTTATATACTGCGCCCAGAGTATTCACAAAGGTTCTGGCTCCAGTGATAGCTTACTTCAGGCTAAAAGGAATTCAAATCTATCCTTACTTGGACGACTGCCTGATTCTGGCTCAAGAAAAGGAAGACCTTTTACAGCATTTGGAATATGTGATAGCAGTGCTAAGATGCCTAGGGTATTCTGTGAACGAAATAAAGTCCAGTCTAGTACCCTCTCAAGACATGTGCTTTCTAGGTGTGAGACTGAATACAGCAGCCCAGATGGCCTTTTTAACCCCGGACAAACAAAAGAATCTTTCCATTTACTTCCATCAACTATCTCTTCAGTCCGGGCTGACTGCAAGGACAGTCCTTCAAGCCTTAGGGTTCATGGCATCTTGTATTCTGGTGCTTCCCAATGCCAAACTGCATATGAGGAAGCTGCAATGGTATCTCAAAATGTATGGACACAGCACTGCCAGGATTTGGACACTGTCATTCAAATAATACCTTGCATTCAACAGGAATTTTTGTGGTGGGCTCAGGAATGTCACCTAAACAAGGGACTCTCTGTGACCCGGCCAGAGGCGAGTCAGATTCTAACGACAGATGCCTCAGACATTGCTTGGGGAGCTCATCTAAATGGAAAGTGGATACAAGACAAGTGGCCTGCCAGACTACAGCATCTACATATCAACATGAAGGAGATGTTAGCAGTCCAGTTTGCATTAATGGCTTTCAAGGAGTTACTTCTGCCAGGGCAGGTGTTGATTCTAACAGACAACACAACTGTCATGTGGTACATCAACAAACAAGGGGAACACATTCTTACCCGTTGTGCAGGCAAGCAATGATTTTATGGGAGACTGCGCTCAGCTTGCAACTAACTCTTCAGGCAAGGTTTCTGCCGGGAGCACAGAACTCCTTAGCAGATGTGTTAAGCAGACAAATCATGGATCCCCACAGTGGAAACTGGATCTTCATGTATTTGAAATTGACAGTGTCATGGGGAACTCCAGACATAGATCTGTTCGCTTCTCCACTAAACCACCAGCTGCCAAAGTTTTGCACAAAGAGGTTTCATCACACAGCTTGGAAAGTGGATGCTCTTTCTTTCAGTTGGAAAAATCTTCATGTGTATGCCTTTCCACCTCTGCCTCTTTTCCCAAAGGTGCTCCTAAAGGTCAGACAAGACAAGCCAAGGATGATTTTAATAGCTCCAGATTGGCCTCTGCAACACTGGTACCCATTACTGAGGAGTCTGGTAAGGAAGCCTCCATGGCCTTTACCTTTGATTCCACACCTGTTGTCTCAGAGAGACGGTCACCTGCTCAATGTCAAGCTTCACTCTCTTCATCTAACAGCCTGGCATATTCTGTTTTGAAACACAGCAGGTCTCAACTTCCTCAACAAGTTTTAAATGTGATTATGGAAGCCAGAAGACCTAGTACAAGGAAAGTGTGCATGAAAAATGGAAGAGATTTTTATTTTGGAGTGCAGCAAAGAATTTGAAGATTTCTGAGCCTAATTTGAGTGTGGCTCTTCAATATCTTACTGAGTTATTGGACAAAGGTTTGTCTTTCTCTTCCATTAAGATTCATGCTGCAGCAATTTCAGCTCACTATGATTGTGACCCACCATTGTTTTCGCATCCTTTGTTGAAGCAATTTCTTAGAGGGCAAAGAATATAAGACCCCCGTAGAGCTCCTACTCCTGCTTGGGATCTCAATTTTGTGTTGGAGAAACTTACTCTACAACCTTTTGAGCTTCTGACTACTGCTGAATTGAAATACTTGTCATGGAAGACTGCTTTTTGTTGGCCATTACTTCTGCAAGAAGGGTTTCTGAATTGCAGGCCCTTATGGCGGTAGAGCCTTTTTGATTTTCCATAAGGATAGGGTATCATTACGTACTAATCCTTCTTTTTATGCCTAAGGTGGTTTCTAGTGTGGCTTTAAACCAAACTATTCATTTGCCTACTTTCTATGCAGATCCCCAAAATAAGGGGAAAAGATTTTGCACACTTTAGATGTACACAGGCAGTTGCGTTATTATTTAAGCAGGACTAAGGATTTTAGGCAGTCTCAGCAGTTGTTTGTTTCTTTTGCTTTGAGTTCTCAGGGCAAGCCTGTGTCAAAACAAACTATTTCTAAGTGGATTGGGTTTTGCATTGCATTTTGTTATTCCCATCATGGCAAGGAGATTCCAGCTGGGATTAGGCCTCATTCCACTAGGGCTACTGCCACTTCAACAGCATTTCTAAGGGGGGTGGCAACTAAGGATATTTTGGAGGCAGCTACTTGGAGTTCAGTGCATACTTTCTCTAAGCATTACCTCCTTCCTCTCTACTCTAAATCTAGGGCTGGTTTTGCCACAGCTATTTTGCAAGGCATGTTGACAGCTCCTGCTTCCTTATGATTTGCCAGCCTCCCTTACCTCTGCTTTGGGATTCTACCCAATGGTTAGGACTGCAGCAATGTGGAATGAAGAACATAGTACAGTTTTGTACCTACCATAAATGTAGATGTTCGAGGATCCACATTGCTGCAATTTACCCTCCCTCCTTCCCCTCTGTGTTTAGGGGTGGTTGTGTGGGTGAGGTTATACTCTTGTAATTTTGTATATATTGTGCATATTTTTGGTGCAGGAGTGTTTGGTGTTTTTGGTTTTGGCCTTGTCTTTTTAGGGTCTTCTGACATCTGGGGCAAGAAAAGACTGAGGATATGACGTCGGTCATGCGCATTAGTACCCTGACGTCAGACTAATGCGCCTTGACCGACGTCAGCCATATACTTTGGTATTCGGGCCGACTGGGACAGCGGACTACCCAATGGTTAGGACTGCAGCAATGTGGATCCTCGAACATCTACATTTATGGTAGGTACAAAACTGTACTTTTTTACAAGTTGTAAGTCATGTTTGATGTTACAAATTGTAATATTGGTATCACACCCCTGAAAGTAAACTTAGTGGTGTGGGACCTAGGAATACAGATAGATAGTAACCTAAACTTTGACTGCCAGGTAGCTACGGTAGTGAGGAAATTTTCTGTTTTAATTTATAATTAAATGAATGACTTAGAGATCAAAGGAAGTCGGTGTCAGTCATTGTATTCAGCCCTCATCAGGCCCATAATAAAGTACAGTGCTCCCTTCTGCGTGTACCTAACCTGGCACTTACACCAGTTGGAGTGGCCCCAGAGGTTTCTCACTAAAAAATAGAAAGCGTAAGACACATGTCTTATGCAGACCAACCAAAGGCCCTATCCTTTTACTCCATGTCTCCTGTTGTATATTGAGAGGTGACTTATGCCTCACCTACAAGCATTCTCTGATCCGGCGCTGGTGAAGATGTTACATTTTCACAAGAAAAATCATACGAGTGTTATGCGTTCCATGGGCCTAAACCTTATTTATGATTTTAACCGAACTTGCTGGAGATCTTGTCTGTGGAGTAAAGTTCCCATCTTCGTAAAACAGTGCCCGTCTCTCACTCTCTTCAAAGCGAATTTGGATAAATGGATGGGGAACAGTAAATTCATTCCTAGGGTACTGCCCATGTCCCTAATGGACAGAGGCATTCTGTAAACTGACTCTGGCCTCCAACGCCCAAAGACCTACTACTCTGATACTACCCCATTCCATAATTGGGGAATAATCAAGATATTATATTGTCATTTTTTTGGGTATTATTAGCTAGGATTGTAAAGGCTGTTGTGCCATTAGCTTAATAATAGTCTGTGAATTCCTGGGGAAGCTGCCTCTGCTGCCATTAGTAATAATGTTGGCTTTGTTGTTCTTGTCAAAAAGAAGTAAAAGTAAACATATCTATTTTTTATCAAGTTTCCATAGACAAGAGTTTTTTACTGGATCGGCTCATGGTTTAATTCAGGCTGTTGCTCCTCCTTATAAGGTGGCTTCTGGTAAAAGAAAGAGGGATACCTCTTTTCCTGAAGAGATTCAAGATTCTGAATCTGGACAGAAGGATGAAGGGGACAGATGCAGGATTTTCTCTTCCATTTTCTGAGTGTGAGGAGAGCTCCGTTTTTGATTCTCCCTGTGGTGAATTCTCTGCCACTGAGACAGTTTCCATAATGTGCCAGTGTTTTCAGTGGGAGAATTCTGAGGTTTATCAGTCTCTCAGAAAATACTGTGAGCTGTTAAAGAAGGAATTTCCAGAAGCTTCACGCACTCCCCAGCTCTGTCAGCTCCTAATAATGTGTGTGTGGGTCACTGCCTGCAGTTTTCCTGATGGTGAGTCTGCTGACCCTAAAAGGGTAGATAGAATGTATAAAGTTCAAGTTTTTATACACTCTCTTCCCAAACCTGACTCTGTAGATATGGCTTTAGTTAATCGTACTGCTGCTAAACATTTACATAATTCCAGTCCTACCCTTTCTGACAAGGATGGGCAGATTATTGATGAGTATTGGGGGGGAAAAGTGTATACCTCTTGCAAATTTTTTTCAGAAGGTTGAATTGTCAAGCTAATATGTTAAACTTTGTGAAAGTATGAGTAATATTTTGTCTGTAACCGCTTGTTGTGAGGAAGAATCTGCTTTAAATAGTTTCTTCTGCTGTGCAGGTCTTTGTTTACAGTGTGTGTATATGACTCTGTTAGTACTTTTTCTGGGGCTATAGCCACTAGTACTGTTTTGAGGAGGTTGGCCTGGCTGCATTCTCAGAACCTCCCAGATGATGTGAAAAATTAGATTTTAAAATTTCTGTGTGGTAGAAATTTAGTTTTTGGTTCCTCTGCTGCCTAAACTAAGTTGATAAAGGGAATCTTAAGATTTTTCAGCCATCCTTTTCCTGAATTTCTCAGGGTTTTTCTAATCCCTCAACCAGTTTTGGAAAAAATTAAAATACAGTCTAAAAAAAATGTTGACAATGTTTTAAGAGGAAATGGCGGGGGGGGGGGGGTCCAAAAAGAATTCAGGAGCTCCTCAAAACAAAGGATAGTCCAACAAGTCAGAATGATTGATTTGAGACCATGCTTCCCCCTCCCACCCTGGCAGCCCCTTTTCCCTGCCAGAAGGTCTGAATCTCCGCTTTTCTCTTTGGCAACAGATAGCTTCAAGACAAATGGGTTCTAAAAGTTATTTATCAAGGTTGTAGTTGGCAGTTGGAGGAAATCCCTCCTTTTTCCGGGAGTAATTCCTCATCCACACGACCAGATTCTTTTATTTCCCCCTGTCCTGTAACATACTTCACTAAGGGTAATAGAGCCAGTTCCTCCTACTCATGTTGGGAAAGCTTATTCAGTGATGTTTTTAGTGCCAAAGAAAGAAAATTCTTGGAGACCAGTTTTGTATCCTCCTTTCTTTCCTAAACCTGCTGTGATTTTGCTCAAGTTCAAAATGATGTCACTTCACAGCCTGTTTGTTACCTCTTCTTCTGCAGTCAAGTTTCCAGATAACATTATATTTAAAAGATGCTTGTCACATCCCTATTCATCCAGACTTTAGGCATTTCTTAATTTTTTTGTGTGTTTGTATCACTTCAGTTTTGTACTTTGAAGGAAAACTCCACCTTCTCATACACTTGAACTCAAATTTTTAGATTGCTTTTCTTCCTACAGTGTGGTTCTAGTATTGCGTAGGTACAAGAAACGTGCTTGTACTTTATAAAACTTTCATTTCCTTGCCTTGTAATGAAAGGAAGGGAAAGACCACCCAGTTTTTTTAAGCTTAACTTTTTGTTTAATTTGCAGAGGAATTTGTCTATGCCTGACATACCACAGACAAATCTGTAGTTTTACCATGTTTGGTACTACTGACAAGTCTTATTTGGGTAACTAGTCCCGCTGATGTCAAGATCTCCGCAGATGCTACTGTAATAAGACAGAGCAGTGTGAAACTGTTTTCCACTACCTTTGCTGCAGAGAGAAAGAGAACTTCACAATGGTTGATAGCTGCTTCTAATGTAGCCATGCCTTTCATAGCAAAACAGAGCAATTAGGTCAGTAAATGGTTCAAAGGCAGTTATCACCTCTTTTGACAAATTTGTATAAGCGGCTTCGCAGTATTGAAATGCTGAGCATTAATCTTTGAATGTTTGTTGTTTATATTTACATTTTAAGATGACTTAAATGTAGCATCAACAATGTCTGAGAGAAAAGTCAGAAAATGTTAATTGTGGTAATTCTTGTAAAGTATCAACAGAGTTACAATTACATGCCCTCCCACATTAGGACAGAACTGTCCAAATCAGGACTTCTCTGCAGGAAGAGAGGTGGCAACCCTTACCAACTAGTTGCCCTGATATTGTTTATAAGACTTTTATTTTATGTTTCATTGTGACATCCTTCTAGATGAGAATGCATATCTGTTGCACTAATCCTTGGGAAGAGACTTCTTCCACTGACTCTGTCCTTGCACAACTGGAGTGCAAAAGCATTTTCTAGTCAACAAGTGAAATCTAACAGTTGACTACAACCATGATATACAGCTGAATTTGCTTTAGATGACATGTACTGTGTGTCCTTTCATTAAGACATTATAAAAGGAAATTTGAAGTGCTTTGTCTGTCTATCTGTGTAAATGAATGAAACATAAACATCTTTCCACTGCTGGCACTGGGGGACAGAATTACTTTCAAATCATTTCTTTTCCAGTAGAAACTGCAAGGATCCATTAGAGCAGTGACAGTTTTGGCCCTTGAAAGTGTGGGGGGAGGGGACAGTCAATTCTTCTTGGACTACAAAGAAGTTCTCTGAACAAAGGCCTGTAGTTTTGCTTCCTTTTTTTGGTTGCAGCTGAAGAACTTCTTAGTATACTGTAAAACAAGCCTGAAACACCCAAAAATGAGGGCCATTCAAGAAGTAAAAGAAACAGTCCTGTGAGGGTATATAAGATAGCGACTGACACTAATCCCATTGTGTGTCTCTGGCATGGGAATACACTGCTACTTCCTTATGTCTAGCATAACTCGTATAAAGCAGACTTGTAAGGGGTTATGGGAAAGAGGCTTGAAGAAAAACATGTTCACATTGATCTGTCAAGTCTCATTGGCAGCCGTTTTGCCGTAAACATTACAATTCTGTAAGAATCAGTCAGAGGGATTCTGAGGTATTAAAATAGCTGAGAAAGCAAAAAAGTGTTTAGTTCTAAGGTAGTTTTCCTGTAGTCTGCCTGACACTTCAACAGTTGTAATTCCCTTTAGACATTTGCTTATGGAGAACGTGCATGTACTAATGGAGGCAAGGAGGAGTGCTACTTGAAAACACTATATTAAAAAATGGAAAATGTATTGTAGTTGGTGGCAACAACATAACCTGCACCCATTCAGGGCTAGTTGTTCTGTGGTTTTACAACATTTGTGTGACTTGCTATCCTTTGGCCTTTCTTATTCCTCCATCAAGGTTCATTTAACGGTCATTTCAACATGTCTGGACATGGATACCCCTCTTTCCAAACATTCTTGTGTCAATGTTATTGAAAGGGATTTTATGTAAGAGGCCTCCAAGAAAAACAGTGGCTCCTTCTTTGGGTCTTAATTTGTTTACAGAGGCTAGTACTTGCTCCAGTTAAACCAGCTGAACTGGCTGACGAGGTTGTTGACATGGAAAACAGTTTTACTGATTGTTCTCATCTCTCCAAGAATGGTAACTGAGTTGCAAGTTCATACTGCGAGTCAGTCCTGTATAATTTTCCACGGAGACAAGGTTTTTTGGGAGCTAATCCTCCTGTGCCTGAAGTGGTATCTCAGTTTACTTTAAAGGGAGAGTGTCAAAGATGCAGTTTTTAGAACACTTTTGATTTTTTTTCACAGTAATGCGTAGCTTAATTTATATACATTTGACCTATTGTACTTTGCCTTGATGTTTATGTATCATGTTTATAGAAATTCACATTTTCAGCTTCTGGAGCATCCCGCTCTCAGTTTTGACAGGTAGTGCTGCCCACCATATGTTGTCACTATACACACCCCTTCCCTGTCTTCGGTTCATTAACAATGACCCTGCTTCACCTTTCCAAACTTGTTTTTATTCCCAGTGGAAACCAGAAACAATGTTGCTCTGGTTCCCCCAGGCACTGATCTCTGTCCATTAAGGTGTTAGCGTTACAAAAAAAAAAATACGGCAATATATGTGCACTGTCTGTAGTTGACTTCTTTCAGTCGCTTCCATGACATACCTCCTAACTTCTTTGCAAAAGAGTCAGGCTGAAAGTAAAGGTGAAAAGACCCAAGATCCTGAATAATTTTTAAATATTACTCTAATTATTTTAACAGAACAAAAGGGTTCCCATGAATGAGCATTTTATTTTAAACAATATGTAACTTTAATGGGACATTGCAGTAAGTGAAACTTCAGATTCCTGCCTCAGACAGAGTTATTTGTCATAAGGGTGCACTTTTACCCTAGTTTTGTGTTTAAATTATTTATGCTGCTGTGGTAAATATGTTCATTAGTTATTGGGCATAAGACCTGCAGATGCCTGAAGTGCTGTTGCAATGCAGTTTAGCCACACTTTTTTTATCTATACTGTTTACAGTTTATTATTTAGTTATTATTTCCTCCAACTTTATAATGTAGTCATGATCTTCAACTTTTACAGAGCAGTAAAATGTTTGCATTGCATATCAGCATTTACAGTACTGGTGTTCTAAATGCTGGTATTTAAATGTGGTATTCAGTGCGCAGTTCCGGTTAGTGTAAAATAGCTGAATTTTCAGTCCCGGTTGTACAGTTTTTCATAATGCTAGTTACAACTGCTGTTTTTAAATTTTAAGAACTATTGTTAAGAGCTCTTGATTTGCACACTAATTCCAACTGTGTGTGTTTTTTTTTTCCGTTGGTCGTTGTATAATTCATGCAACAACGTTCTGCAGGTTTCATGCTTTTCATGCATTACTTGTTATTCAATGCTGTTTGGTTACATAACCATGTCCTAGCTCTCACCTTCTTATGTCCAAACTCAAGAACAAATGCAGAAGTAATAAGAGAAAGAAAATGGCACTTTTAAACTGTACTTATAGGATGAGAAGTTGACAGAGAGTGTGAATTAGCATGCATTTCCAGATGTAAAAGATGTTTGTAACTCTAATTATCAAGTATAATCTACATATTTTGTTCCAAAATCATAAGTTTTAGGAGGAATTAGGGACAGAAGAAAAACGTTGCTAAACCCAGGGAAGTTTGAGACAAGGGCAGTTTTTGGTCTTTTGTTCCCCCAAATATTTTAGGCTTTGTCCAGATTTCTTCAGCCAAGACGTTGAGAGGTATGGCTGTGACGACTCTGTGTAGTAAATGCATATTATTTTTTTTAATCTTGACAGGGTCAAACCAGATACTTCAGTTGTGCAATGCATATAGAGGCTGTTTGTGGATAAAGTGATTGGCCTTGCTGATTGCTTCTGTAATTCCAACTTTGCAAGGCTAAGGTGTATTTCGGTGACTCAAGACAGAATTCAAGCTGTGACTGCTGTTTATGCCAAAAAAAAAAAGATATCCTAACCATTCTTTACTGTTCTTCTTTTTCTTTAACCAGGCAGGATCAAACCAGATACCATGGGTTGGCAATGGAATGGGGCTTAGCTGTGGATGAAATTTATGGTATTTGGTATTTGCTGTTGTAATTCAGAGTTTGTAAGACTAATGAGCATTTGAATAAAGGAGGAATATTGGTTATGTCTCCTGTTTGTATGACCAGTGGGAAAATACATTACAGTAACTATTTTTCTTTCACTGGTTTTATCCAGGCCGGGTCAAACCAAATGCTCTAGATAGGTAATGAGTATGAAGATTGACTGTGGATAAAATAATTAGCATTGCTGAATGTCAAGATTTTTGCCTCACATTCTTGGTCTGTTTCTCACAAAATTCTGTTTTTCTGTCAAATCAATGGCAAGTCATTGAAGGTTGAAATAAAAAATAGACAAACATTTGAGTTTCAGACTTCATACCCTTCAGAAAATTCATGCTAATGCAAAATTAGTTTTTTTTTTTTTCAACTTTGTCTATAAGCGCAATATTAACAAAAAAATTGTCTATTTTTGTCCCCCCCCCCCATTGTTTATGACTTTGTCCAGATTTCTTGTTCTAAGAGGTTGAGAGGTATGACTGTCATTACAGTTTGCTGTTACAATTATGTATTTGGAAGACAAATATATATTACATGGTTTCTTAGGTGATTACTCTGCTAACAACACGGGGGGGGGTGTGCCTTTTTATGACTAGCAGTGCTTTCGAAATCTATTTGGCAAGTTCTGCTACCCTATAGTTATTCAAGGGGGTCTATATTAGTTTGTCGAACTGTATCTTCATAGAAATGCTGTTGATAAAATATAATACAGGGAATGGTACACCTCAACAAATTTTTTACAAAGGAAAACTAACTAGTTGGCCTTCATCAGCAATTTGCCCTTTTCCCCACTGTAGTGCAATCTCAGAGTTGGTATATTTAGTTAGGGGGTGTGGGTGAGTTTTAAATAATGCAGTTTGTATGACTGTCACTATGTTGGTCCACTACTTAGTTTCCCTGGGTAAAAAGTTTGTTGAGGTGAATGTTCAGTTAAGTTAGCTTTCGCTGTATTATGTTCTATCAACAGTGATTCAATGAGGATACAGTTTGAGCTAATATAGACACTTTTAAGGGTATATGTAAGCTTGGGCATGAGTTGTAAAGCATGTACAGGTTGCTTCTGTCTATTAGCGGCATAGGTGCTAGATCAGGGGTAAATTTCTGATTCTCCATGCACTGGTCCACATCACACTTTATTGGGTAAGGGAAGAGCTCTGCTTCATGTGGATGGAATGCCTATTCCAGAGAAGTGTCAGTCTATGAAACACATACCTGCCCATCTAACATGTCCTATTTATGTTGCAGATCAGGTTTGGGTCCCTAGCTCAGGTAATTCTGATGGTATTTGTTTTGTAAAAATAGGGAAGGTC